>NC_138946.1:23435000-23445000 GCF_965226115.1 Aulonocara stuartgranti
ACCGCCTTCCGCCCCTCGACGCCCTCGCGGTGCCCCCTCCTTCTGACAGGAACTTCCTACAGACCAGGTATGAAGGATGCCTGAGTGGACATACAAAACTCACAAGTTCCTGGCTCTCACGGCTCCTATGCAGAGGGTTAGTCGAAGACGGAGGGGCATCGCGAGGGGCGTCGGGGGACGGGGGACTGTGCCTCACTGCCCTCCCCTTCTCCAAGAAACCCGTCTTCAACAGAGTCGAGAGAGCCGGGAACTTGTGAGGTGTGCATGTCCTGGTGAGCCTCCACCTTTTATAGGTGGGTGCAGCCTCGACTGTACAGAGACAGACCAGACAAGCTGCACCACACAGACACTTCAAACCTAATCTGAGGACAAAAAACACATACATACATACACACAGACACACACACACACACACACACACACACACAGACACAAACATCTTACCATTTAAAAAAATAGGGTTCCTTTACAATGTCAGAAGGAGGAAGGCACTAAGGCACCGCCTTCCGCCCCTCGACGCCCTCGCGGTGCCCCCTCCTTCTGACAGGAACTTCCTACAGACCAGGTATGAAGGATGCCTGAGTGGACATACAAAACTCACAAGTTCCGGGCTCTCACGGCTCCTATGCAGAGGGTTAGTCGAAGACGGAGGGGCATCGCGAGGGGCGTCGGGGGACGGGGGACTGTGCCTCACTGCCCTCTCCTTCTCCAAGAAACCCGTCTTCAACAGAGTCGAGAGAGCCGGGAACTTGTGAGGTGTGCATGTCCTGGTGAGCCTCCACCTTTTATAGGTGGGTGCAGCCTCGACTGTACAGAGACAGACCAGACCAGCTGCACCACACAGACACTTCAAACCTAATCTGAGTACAAAAAACACATACATACATACATACATACAGACACAGACACACACACACACAAACATACATCTCACCATTAAAAAAAAATATGGTTCCTTTACAATGTCAGAAGGAGGAAGGCACTAAGGCACCGCCTTCCGCCCCTCGACGCCCTCGCGGTGCCCCCTCCTTCTGACAGGAACTTCCTACAGACCAGGTATGAAGGATGCCTGAGTGGACATACAAAACTCACAAGTTCCTGGCTCTCACGGCTCCTATGCAGAGGGTTAGTCGAAGACGGAGGGGAATCGCGAGGGGCGTCGGGGGACGGGGGACTGTGCCTCACTGCCCTCCCCTTCTCCAAGAAACCCGTCTTCAACAGAGTCGAGAGAGCCGGGAACTTGTGAGGTGTGCATGTCCTGGTGAGCCTCCACCTTTTATAGGTGGGTGCAGCCTCGACTGTACAGAGACAGACCAGACCAGCTGCACCACACAGACACTTCAAACCTAATCTGAGTACAAAAAACACATACATACATACATACATACATACATACATACATACAGACACAGACACACACACACACACACACACACAGACACAAACATACATCTCACCATTAAAAAAAAATATGGTTCCTTTACAATGTCAGAAGGAGGAAGGCACTAAGGCACCGCCTTCCGCCCCTCGACGCCCTCGCGGTGCCCCCTCCTTCTGACAGGAACTTCCTACAGACCAGGTATGAAGGATGCCTGAGTGGACATACAAAACTCACAAGTTCCTGGCTCTCACGGCTCCTATGCAGAGGGTTAGTCAAAGACGGAGGGGCATCGCGAGGGGCGTCGGGGGACGGGGGACTGTGCCTCACTGCCCTCCCCTTCTCCAAGAAACCCGTCTTCAACAGAGTCGAGAGAGCCGGGAACTTGTGAGGTGTGCATGTCCTGGTGAGCCTCCACCTTTTATAGGTGGGTGCAGCCTCGACTGTACAGAGACAGACCAGACCAGCTGCACCACACAGACACTTCAAACCTAATCTGAGGACAAAAAACACATACATACATACATACACACAGACACACACACACACACACACACACACACACACACACACACACACACACACACACACACAAACATCTCACCATTTAAAAAAATAGGGTTCCTTTACAATGTCAGAAGGAGGAAGGCACTAAGGCACCGCCTTCCGCCCCTCGACGCCCTCGCGGTGCCCCCTCCTTCTGACAGGAACTTCCTACAGACCAGGTATGAAGGATGCCTGAGTGGACATACAAAACTCACAAGTTCCTGGCTCTCACGGCTCCTATGCAGAGGGTTAGTCGAAGATGGAGGGGCATCGCGAGGGGCGTCGGGGGACGGGGGACTGTGCCTCACTGCCCTCCCCTTCTCCAAGAAACCCGTCTTCAACAGAGTCGAGAGAGCCGGGAACTTGTGAGGTGTGCATGTCCTGGTGAGCCTCCACCTTTTATAGGTGGGTGCAGCCTCGACTGTACAGAGACAGACCAGACCAGCTGCACCACACAGACACTTCAAACCTAATCTGAGTACAAAAAACACATACATACATACATACATACATACAGACACAGACACACACACACACAGACACAGACACAAACATACATCTCACCATTAAAAAAAAATATGGTTCCTTTACAATGTCAGAAGGAGGAAGGCACTAAGGCACCGCCTTCCGCCCCTCGACGCCCTCGCGGTGCCCCCTCCTTCTGACAGGAACTTCCTACAGACCAGGTATGAAGGATGCCTGAGTGGACATACAAAACTCACAAGTTCCTGGCTCTCACAGCTCCTATGCAGAGGGTTAGTCGAAGACGGAGGGGCATCGCGAGGGGCGTCGGGGGACGGGGGACTGTGCCTCACTGCCCTCCCCTTCTCCAAGAAACCTGTCTTCAACAGAGTCGAGAGAGCCGGGAACTTGTGAGGTGTGCATGTCCTGGTGAGCCTCCACCTTTTATAGGTGGGTGCAGCCTCGACTGTACAGAGACAGACCAGACAAGCTGCACCACACAGACACTTCAAACCTAATCTGAGGACAAAAAACACATACATACATACACACAGACACACACACACACACACACACACACAGACACAAACATCTTACCATTTAAAAAAATACGGTTCCTTTACAATGTCAGAAGGAGGAAGGCACTAAGGCACCGCCTTCCGCCCCTCGACGCCCTCGCGGTGCCCCCTCCTTCTGACAGGAACTTCCTACAGACCAGGTATGAAGGATGCCTGAGTGGACATACAAAACTCACAAGTTCCGGGCTCTCACGGCTCCTATGCAGAGGGTTAGTCGAAGACGGAGGGGCATCGCGAGGGGCGTCGGGGGACGGGGGACTGTGCCTCACTGCCCTCCCCTTCTCCAAGAAACCCGTCTTCAACAGAGTCGAGAGAGCCGGGAACTTGTGAGGTGTGCATGTCCTGGTGAGCCTCCACCTTTTATAGGTGGGTGCAGCCTCGACTGTACAGAGACAGACCAGACCAGCTGCACCACACAGACACTTCAAACCTAATCTGAGGACAAAAAACACATACATACATACATACACACAGACACACACACACACACACACAGACACACACACACACACACACACACAAATATCTCACCATTTAAAAAAATAGGGTTCCTTTACAATGTCAGAAGGAGGAAGGCACTAAGGCACCGCCTTCCGCCCCTCGACGCCCTCGCGGTGCCCCCTCCTTCTGACAGGAACTTCCTACAGACCAGGTATGAAGGATGCCTGAGTGGACATACAAAACTCACAAGTTCCTGGCTCTCACGGCTCCTATGCAGAGGGTTAGTCGAAGACGGAGGGGCATCGCGAGGGGCGTCGGGGGACGGGGGACTGTGCCTCACTGCCCTCTCGTTCTCCAAGAAACCCGTCTTCAACAGAGTCGAGAGAGCCGGGAACTTGTGAGGTGTGCATGTCCTGGTGAGCCTCCACCTTTTATAGGTGGGTGCAGCCTCGACTGTACAGAGACAGACCAGACCAGCTGCACCACACAGACACTTCAAACCTAATCTGAGTACAAAAAACACATACATACATACATACATACACAGACACACACACACACACACACACACAGACACACACACACACAAACATCTTACCATTTAAAAAAATATGGTTCCTTTACAATGTCAGAAGGAGGAAGGCACTAAGGCACCGCCTTCCGCCCCTCGACCCCCTCGTGGTGCCCCCTCCTTCTGACAGGAACTTCCTACAGACCAGGTATGAAGGATGCCTGAGTGGACATACAAAACTCACAAGTTCCTGGCTCTCACGGCTCCTATGCAGAGGGTTAGTCGAAGACGGAGGGGCATCGCGAGGGGCGTCGGGGGACGGGGGACTGTGCCTCACTGCCCTCTCCTTCTCCAAGAAACCCGTCTTCAACAGAGTCGAGAGAGCCGGGAACTTGTGAGGTGTGCATGTCCTGGTGAGCCTCCACCTTTTATAGGTGGGTGCAGCCTCGACTGTACAGAGACAGACCAGACCAGCTGCACCACACAGACACTTCAAACCTAATCTGAGTACAAAAAACACATACATACATACATACATACATACAGACACAGACACACACACACACAGACACAGACACAAACATACATCTCACCATTAAAAAAAAATATGGTTCCTTTACAATGTCAGAAGGAGGAAGGCACTAAGGCACCGCCTTCCGCCCCTCGACGCCCTCGCGGTGCCCCCTCCTTCTGACAGGAACTTCCTACAGACCAGGTATGAAGGATGCCTGAGTGGACATACAAAACTCACAAGTTCCTGGCTCTCACGGCTCCTATGCGGAGGGTTAGTCGAAGACGGAGGGGCATCGCGAGGGGCGTCGGGGGACGGGGGACTGTGCCTCACTGCCCTCCCCTTCTCCAAGAAACCCGTCTTCAACAGAGTCGAGAGAGCCGGGAACTTGTGAGGTGTGCATGTCCTGGTGAGCCTCCACCTTTTATAGGTGGGTGCAGCCTCGACTGTACAGAGACAGACCAGACCAGCTGCACCACACAGACACTTCAAACCTAATCTGAGGACAAAAAACACATACATACATACATACACACAGACACACACACACACAGACACACACACACACACACAGACACACACACACACACACACACACACACAAACATCTTACCATTTAAAAAAATAGGGTTCCTTTACAATGTCAGAAGGAGGAAGGCACTAAGGCACCGCCTTCCGCCCCTCGACGCCCTCGCGGTGCCCCCTCCTTCTGACAGGAACTTCCTACAGACCAGGTATGAAGGATGCCTGAGTGGACATACAAAACTCACAAATTCCTGGCTCTCACGGCTCCTATGCAGAGGGTTAGTCGAAGATGGAGGGGCATCGCGAGGGGCGTCGGGGGACGGGGGACTGTGCCTCACTGCCCTCTCCTTCTCCAAGAAACCCGTCTTCAACAGAGTCGAGAGAGCCAGGAACTTGTGAGGTGTGCATGTCCTGGTGAGCCTCCACCTTTTATAGGTGGGTGCAGCCTCGACTGTACAGAGACAGACCAGACCAGCTGCACCACACAGACACTTCAAACCTAATCTGAGTACAAAAAACACATACATACATACATACATACATACATACAGACACAGACACACACACACACACACACACAGACACAAACATACATCTCACCATTAAAAAAAAATAGGGTTCCTTTACAATGTCAGAAGGAGGAAGGCACTAAGGCACCGCCTTCCGCCCCTCGACGCCCTCGCGGTGCCCCCTCCTTCTGACAGGAACTTCCTACAGACCAGGTATGAAGGATGCCTGAGTGGACATACAAAACTCACAAGTTCCTGGCTCTCACGGCTCCTATGCAGAGGGTTAGTCGAAGACGGAGGGGCATCGCGAGGGGCGTCGGGGGACGGGGGACTGTGCCTCACTGCCCTCCCCTTCTCCAAGAAACCCGTCTTCAACAGAGTCGAGAGAGCCGGGAACTTGTGAGGTGTGCATGTCCTGGTGAGCCTCCACCTTTTATAGGTGGGTGCAGCCTCGACTGTACAGAGACAGACCAGACAAGCTGCACCACACAGACACTTCAAACCTAATCTGAGGACAAAAAACACATACATACATACACACAGACACACACACACACACACACACACAGACACAAACATCTTACCATTTAAAAAAATAGGGTTCCTTTACAATGTCAGAAGGAGGAAGGCACTAAGGCACCGCCTTCCGCCCCTCGACGCCCTCGCGGTGCCCCCTCCTTCTGACAGGAACTTCCTACAGACCAGGTATGAAGGATGCCTGAGTGGACATACAAAACTCACAAGTTCCGGGCTCTCACGGCTCCTATGCAGAGGGTTAGTCGAAGACGGAGGGGCATCGCGAGGGGCGTCGGGGGACGGGGGACTGTGCCTCACTGACCTCTCCTTCTCCAAGAAACCCGTCTTCAACAGAGTCGAGAGAGCCGGGAACTTGTGAGGTGTGCATGTCCTGGTGAGCCTCCACCTTTTATAGGTGGGTGCAGCCTCGACTGTACAGAGACAGACCAGACCAGCTGCACCACACAGACACTTCAAACCTAATCTGAGGACAAAAAACACATACATACATACATACATACATACATACATACATACAGACACAGACACACACACACACACACACACACAGACACAAACATACATCTCACCATTAAAAAAAAATATGGTTCCTTTACAATGTCAGAAGGAGGAAGGCACTAAGGCACCGCCTTCCGCCCCTCGACGCCCTCGCGGTGCCCCCTCCTTCTGACAGGAACTTCCTACAGACCAGGTATGAAGGATGCCTGAGTGGACATACAAAACTCACAAGTTCCTGGCTCTCACGGCTCCTATGCAGAGGGTTAGTCAAAGACGGAGGGGCATCGCGAGGGGCGTCGGGGGACGGGGGACTGTGCCTCACTGCCCTCCCCTTCTCCAAGAAACCCGTCTTCAACAGAGTCGAGAGAGCCGGGAACTTGTGAGGTGTGCATGTCCTGGTGAGCCTCCACCTTTTATAGGTGGGTGCAGCCTCGACTGTACAGAGACAGACCAGACCAGCTGCACCACACAGACACTTCAAACCTAATCTGAGGACAAAAAACACATACATACATACATACACACAGACACACACACACACACACACACACACACACACACACACACACACACACACACAAACATCTCACCATTTAAAAAAATAGGGTTCCTTTACAATGTCAGAAGGAGGAAGGCACTAAGGCACCGCCTTCCGCCCCTCGACGCCCTCGCGGTGCCCCCTCCTTCTGACAGGAACTTCCTACAGACCAGGTATGAAGGATGCCTGAGTGGACATACAAAACTCACAAGTTCCTGGCTCTCACGGCTCCTATGCAGAGGGTTAGTCGAAGATGGAGGGGCATCGCGAGGGGCGTCGGGGGACGGGGGACTGTGCCTCACTGCCCTCCCCTTCTCCAAGAAACCCGTCTTCAACAGAGTCGAGAGAGCCGGGAACTTGTGAGGTGTGCATGTCCTGGTGAGCCTCCACCTTTTATAGGTGGGTGCAGCCTCGACTGTACAGAGACAGACCAGACCAGCTGCACCACACAGACACTTCAAACCTAATCTGAGTACAAAAAACACATACATACATACATACATACATACAGACACAGACACACACACACACAGACACAGACACAAACATACATCTCACCATTAAAAAAAAATATGGTTCCTTTACAATGTCAGAAGGAGGAAGGCACTAAGGCACCGCCTTCCGCCCCTCGACGCCCTCGCGGTGCCCCCTCCTTCTGACAGGAACTTCCTACAGACCAGGTATGAAGGATGCCTGAGTGGACATACAAAACTCACAAGTTCCTGGCTCTCACAGCTCCTATGCAGAGGGTTAGTCGAAGACGGAGGGGCATCGCGAGGGGCGTCGGGGGACGGGGGACTGTGCCTCACTGCCCTCCCCTTCTCCAAGAAACCTGTCTTCAACAGAGTCGAGAGAGCCGGGAACTTGTGAGGTGTGCATGTCCTGGTGAGCCTCCACCTTTTATAGGTGGGTGCAGCCTCGACTGTACAGAGACAGACCAGACAAGCTGCACCACACAGACACTTCAAACCTAATCTGAGGACAAAAAACACATACATACATACACACAGACACACACACACACACACACACACACAGACACAAACATCTTACCATTTAAAAAAATACGGTTCCTTTACAATGTCAGAAGGAGGAAGGCACTAAGGCACCGCCTTCCGCCCCTCGACGCCCTCGCGGTGCCCCCTCCTTCTGACAGGAACTTCCTACAGACCAGGTATGAAGGATGCCTGAGTGGACATACAAAACTCACAAGTTCCGGGCTCTCACGGCTCCTATGCAGAGGGTTAGTCGAAGACGGAGGGGCATCGCGAGGGGCGTCGGGGGACGGGGGACTGTGCCTCACTGCCCTCCCCTTCTCCAAGAAACCCGTCTTCAACAGAGTCGAGAGAGCCGGGAACTTGTGAGGTGTGCATGTCCTGGTGAGCCTCCACCTTTTATAGGTGGGTGCAGCCTCGACTGTACAGAGACAGACCAGACCAGCTGCACCACACAGACACTTCAAACCTAATCTGAGGACAAAAAACACATACATACATACATACACACAGACACACACACACACACACACAGACACACACACACACACACACACACAAATATCTCACCATTTAAAAAAATAGGGTTCCTTTACAATGTCAGAAGGAGGAAGGCACTAAGGCACCGCCTTCCGCCCCTCGACGCCCTCGCGGTGCCCCCTCCTTCTGACAGGAACTTCCTACAGACCAGGTATGAAGGATGCCTGAGTGGACATACAAAACTCACAAGTTCCTGGCTCTCACGGCTCCTATGCAGAGGGTTAGTCGAAGACGGAGGGGCATCGCGAGGGGCGTCGGGGGACGGGGGACTGTGCCTCACTGCCCTCTCGTTCTCCAAGAAACCCGTCTTCAACAGAGTCGAGAGAGCCGGGAACTTGTGAGGTGTGCATGTCCTGGTGAGCCTCCACCTTTTATAGGTGGGTGCAGCCTCGACTGTACAGAGACAGACCAGACCAGCTGCACCACACAGACACTTCAAACCTAATCTGAGTACAAAAAACACATACATACATACATACATACACAGACACACACACACACACACACACACAGACACACACACACACAAACATCTTACCATTTAAAAAAATATGGTTCCTTTACAATGTCAGAAGGAGGAAGGCACTAAGGCACCGCCTTCCGCCCCTCGACCCCCTCGTGGTGCCCCCTCCTTCTGACAGGAACTTCCTACAGACCAGGTATGAAGGATGCCTGAGTGGACATACAAAACTCACAAGTTCCTGGCTCTCACGGCTCCTATGCAGAGGGTTAGTCGAAGACGGAGGGGCATCGCGAGGGGCGTCGGGGGACGGGGGACTGTGCCTCACTGCCCTCTCCTTCTCCAAGAAACCCGTCTTCAACAGAGTCGAGAGAGCCGGGAACTTGTGAGGTGTGCATGTCCTGGTGAGCCTCCACCTTTTATAGGTGGGTGCAGCCTCGACTGTACAGAGACAGACCAGACCAGCTGCACCACACAGACACTTCAAACCTAATCTGAGTACAAAAAACACATACATACATACATACATACATACAGACACAGACACACACACACACAGACACAGACACAAACATACATCTCACCATTAAAAAAAAATATGGTTCCTTTACAATGTCAGAAGGAGGAAGGCACTAAGGCACCGCCTTCCGCCCCTCGACGCCCTCGCGGTGCCCCCTCCTTCTGACAGGAACTTCCTACAGACCAGGTATGAAGGATGCCTGAGTGGACATACAAAACTCACAAGTTCCTGGCTCTCACGGCTCCTATGCGGAGGGTTAGTCGAAGACGGAGGGGCATCGCGAGGGGCGTCGGGGGACGGGGGACTGTGCCTCACTGCCCTCCCCTTCTCCAAGAAACCCGTCTTCAACAGAGTCGAGAGAGCCGGGAACTTGTGAGGTGTGCATGTCCTGGTGAGCCTCCACCTTTTATAGGTGGGTGCAGCCTCGACTGTACAGAGACAGACCAGACCA
>NC_138946.1:23450000-23660000 GCF_965226115.1 Aulonocara stuartgranti
AAGAAACCCGTCTTCAACAGAGTCGAGAGAGCCGGGAACTTGTGAGGTGTGCATGTCCTGGTGAGCCTCCACCTTTTATAGGTGGGTGCAGCCTCGACTGTACAGAGACAGACCAGACCAGCTGCACCACACAGACACTTCAAACCTAATCTGAGTACAAAAAACACATACATACATACATACATACACAGACACACACACACACACACACACACACAGACACACACACACACACACACACATCTCACCATTAAAAAAAAATATGGTTCCTTTACAATGTCAGAAGGAGGAAGGCACTAAGGCACCGCCTTCCGCCCCTCGACGCCCTCGCGGTGCCCCCTCCTTCTGACAGGAACTTCCTACAGACCAGGTATGAAGGATGCCTGAGTGGACATACAAAACTCACAAGTTCCTGGCTCTCACGGCTCCTATGCAGAGGGTTAGTCGAAGACGGAGGGGCATCGCGAGGGGCGTCGGGGGACGGGGGACTGTGCCTCACTGCCCTCCCCTTCTCCAAGAAACCCGTCTTCAACAGAGTCGAGAGAGCCGGGAACTTGTGAGGTGTGCATGTCCTGGTGAGCCTCCACCTTTTATAGGTGGGTGCAGCCTCGACTGTACAGAGACAGACCAGACCAGCTGCACCACACAGACACTTCAAACCTAATCTGAGGACAAAAAACACATACATACATACATACACACAGACACACACACACACACACACAAACATCTCACCATTTTAAAAAAATAGGGTTCCTTTACAATGTCAGAAGGAGGAAGGCACTAAGGCACCGCCTTCCGCCCCTCGACCCCCTCGCGGTGCCCCCTCCTTCTGACAGGAACTTCGTACAGACCAGGTATGAAGGATGCCTGAGTGGACATACAAAACTCACAAGTTCCTGGCTCTCACAGCTCCTATGCAGAGGGTTAGTCGAAGACGGAGGGGCATCGCGAGGGGTGTCGGGGGACGGGGGACTGTGCCTCACTGCCCTCTCGTTCTCCAAGAAACCCGTCTTCAACAGAGTCGAGAGAGCCGGGAACTTGTGAGGTGTGCATGTCCTGGTGAGCCTCCACCTTTTATAGGTGGGTGCAGCCTCGACTGTACAGAGACAGACCAGACCAGCTGCACCACACAGACACTTCAAACCTAATCTGAGTACAAAAAACACATACATACATACATACATACATACAGACACAGACACACACACACACACACACAGACACAAACATCTTACCATTTAAAAAAATAGGGTTCCTTTACAATGTCAGAAGGAGGAAGGCACTAAGGCACCGCCTTCCGCCCCTCGACGCCCTCGCGGTGCCCCCTCCTTCTGACAGGAACTTCCTACAGACCAGGTATGAAGGATGCCTGAGTGGACATACAAAACTCACAAGTTCCTGGCTCTCACGGCTCCTATGCAGAGGGTTAGTCGAAGATGGAGGGGCATCGCGAGGGGCGTCGGGGGACGGGGGACTGTGCCTCACTGCCCTCTCCTTCTCCAAGAAACCCGTCTTCAACAGAGTCGAGAGAGCCGGGAACTTGTGAGGTGTGCATGTCCTGGTGAGCCTCCACCTTTTATAGGTGGGTGCAGCCTCGACTGTACAGAGACAGACCAGACCAGCTGCACCACACAGACACTTCAAACCTAATCTGAGTACAAAAAACACATACATACATACATACATACATACAGACACAGACACACACACACACACAGACACAAACATACATCTCACCATTAAAAAAAAATATGGTTCCTTTACAATGTCAGAAGGAGGAAGGCACTAAGGCACCGCCTTCCGCCCCTCGACGCCCTCGCGGTGCCCCCTCCTTCTGACAGGAACTTCCTACAGACCAGGTATGAAGGATGCCTGAGTGGACATACAAAACTCACAAGTTCCTGGCTCTCACGGCTCCTATGCAGAGGGTTAGTCGAAGACGGAGGGGCATCGCGAGGGGCGTCGGGGGACGGGGGACTGTGCCTCACTGACCTCTCCTTCTCCAAGAAACCCGTCTTCAACAGAGTCGAGAGAGCTGGGAACTTGTGAGGTGTGCATGTCCTGGTGAGCCTCCACCTTTTATAGGTGGGTGCAGCCTCGACTGTACAGAGACAGACCAGACCAGCTGCACCACACAGACACTTCAAACCTAATCTGAGGACAAAAAACACATACATACATACATACATACATACAGACACAGACACACACACACACACAGACACAAACATACATCTCACCATTAAAAAAAAAATATGGTTCCTTTACAATGTCAGAAGGAGGAAGGCACTAAGGCACCGCCTTCCGCCCCTCGACGCCCTCGCGGTGCCCCCTCCTTCTGACAGGAACTTCCTACAGACCAGGTATGAAGGATGCCTGAGTGGACATACAAAACTCACAAGTTCCTGGCTCTCACGGCTCCTATGCAGAGGGTTAGTCGAAGACGGAGGGGCATCGCGAGGGGCGTCGGGGGACGGGGGACTGTGCCTCACTGCCCTCTCCTTCTCCAAGAAACCCGTCTTCAACAGAGTCGAGAGAGCCGGGAACTTGTGAGGTGTGCATGTCCTGGTGAGCCTCCACCTTTTATAGGTGGGTGCAGCCTCGACTGTACAGAGACAGACCAGACCAGCTGCACCACACAGACACTTCAAACCTAATCTGAGGACAAAAAACACATACATACATACATACACACAGACACACACACACACACACACACACACAAACATCTCACCATTTAAAAAAATAGGGTTCCTTTACAATGTCAGAAGGAGGAAGGCACTAAGGCACCGCCTTCCGCCCCTCGACCCCCTCGCGGTGCCCCCTCCTTCTGACAGGAACTTCGTACAGACCAGGTATGAAGGATGCCTGAGTGGACATACAAAACTCACAAGTTCCTGGCTCTCACAGCTCCTATGCAGAGGGTTAGTCGAAGACGGAGGGGCATCGCGAGGGGCGTCGGGGGACGGGGGACTGTGCCTCACTGCCCTCTCGTTCTCCAAGAAACCCGTCTTCAACAGAGTCGAGAGAGCCGGGAACTTGTGAGGTGTGCATGTCCTGGTGAGCCTCCACCTTTTATAGGTGGGTGCAGCCTCGACTGTACAGAGACAGACCAGACCAGCTGCACCACACAGACACTTCAAACCTAATCTGAGTACAAAAAACACATACATACATACATACATACAGACACAGACACACACACACACACACACACACACAAACATACATCTCACCATTAAAAAAAAAATATGGTTCCTTTACAATGTCAGAAGGAGGAAGGCACTAAGGCACCGCCTTCCGCCCCTCGACGCCCTCGCGGTGCCCCCTCCTTCTGACAGGAACTTCCTACAGACCAGGTATGAAGGATGCCTGAGTGGACATACAAAACTCACAAGTTCCTGGCTCTCACGGCTCCTATGCAGAGGGTTAGTCGAAGACGGAGGGGCATCGCGAGGGGCGTCGGGGGACGGAGGACTGTGCCTCACTGCCCTCCCCTTCTCCAAGAAACCCGTCTTCAACAGAGTCGAGAGAGCTGGGAACTTGTGAGGTGTGCATGTCCTGGTGAGCCTCCACCTTTTATAGGTGGGTGCAGCCTCGACTGTACAGAGACAGACCAGACCAGCTGCACCACACAGACACTTCAAACCTAATCTGAGGACAAAAAACACATACATACATACATACACACAGACACACACACACACACACACACACACACACACACACACACACACACACACACACAAACATCTTACCATTTAAAAAAATAGGGTTCCTTTACAATGTCAGAAGGAGGAAGGCACTAAGGCACCGCCTTCCGCCCCTCGACGCCCTCGCGGTGCCCCCTCCTTCTGACAGGAACTTCCTACAGACCAGGTATGAAGGATGCCTGAGTGGACATACAAAACTCACAAGTTCCTGGCTCTCACGGCTCCTATGCAGAGGGTTAGTCGAAGACGGAGGGGCATCGCGAGGGGCGTCGGGGGACGGGGGACTGTGCCTCACTGCCCTCTCCTTCTCCAAGAAACCCGTCTTCAACAGAGTCGAGAGAGCCGGGAACTTGTGAGGTGTGCATGTCCTGGTGAGCCTCCACCTTTTATAGGTGGGTGCAGCCTCGACTGTACAGAGACAGACCAGACCAGCTGCACCACACAGACACTTCAAACCTAATCTGAGTACAAAAAACACATACATACATACATACATACATACAGACACAGACACACACACACACACACAGACACAGACACAAACATACATCTCACCATTAAAAAAAAATATGGTTCCTTTACAATGTCAGAAGGAGGAAGGCACTAAGGCACCGCCTTCCGCCCCTCGACGCCCTCGCGGTGCCCCCTCCTTCTGACAGGAACTTCCTACAGACCAGGTATGAAGGATGCCTGAGTGGACATACAAAACTCACAAGTTCCGGGCTCTCACGGCTCCTATGCAGAGGGTTAGTCGAAGACGGAGGGGCATCGCGAGGGGCGTCGGGGGACGGGGGACTGTGCCTCACTGCCCTCCCCTTCTCCAAGAAACCCGTCTTCAACAGAGTCGAGAGAGCCGGGAACTTGTGAGGTGTGCATGTCCTGGTGAGCCTCCACCTTTTATAGGTGGGTGCAGCCTCGACTGTACAGAGACAGACCAGACCAGCTGCACCACACAGACACTTCAAACCTAATCTGAGGACAAAAAACACATACATACATACATACACACACACAGACACACACACACACACACAGACACACACACACACACACACACACACACACACACACACACACACACACACAAACATCTTACCATTTAAAAAAATAGGGTTCCATTACAATGTCAGAAGGAGGAAGGCACTAAGGCACCGCCTTCCGCCCCTCGACGCCCTCGCGGTGCCCCCTCCTTCTGACAGGAACTTCCTACAGACCAGGTATGAAGGATGCCTGAGTGGACATACAAAACTCACAAGTTCCTGGCTCTCACGGCTCCTATGCAGAGGGTTAGTCGAAGACGGAGGGGCATCGCGAGGGGCATCGCGAGGGGCGTCGGGGGACGGGGGACTGTGCCTCACTGCCCTCTCCTTCTCCAAGAAACCCGTCTTCAACAGAGTCGAGAGAGCCGGGAACTTGTGAGGTGTGCATGTCCTGGTGAGCCTCCACCTTTTATAGGTGGGTGCAGCCTCGACTGTACAGAGACAGACCAGACCAGCTGCACAACACAGACACTTCAAACCTAATCTGAGTACAAAAAACACATACATACATACATACATACATACAGACACAGACACACACACACACACACACACAGACACAAACATACATCTCACCATTAAAAAACAAATATGGTTCCTTTACAATGTCAGAAGGAGGAAGGCACTAAGGCACCGCCTTCCGCCCCTCGACGCCCTCGCGGTGCCCCCTCCTGACAGGAACTTCCTACAGACCAGGTATGAAGGATGCCTGAGTGGACATACAAAACTCACAAGTTCCTGGCTCTCACGGCTCCTATGCAGAGGGTTAGTCGAAGACGGAGGGGCATCGCGAGGGGCGTCGGGGGACGGGGGACTGTGCCTCACTGCCCTCTCCTTCTCCAAGAAACCCGTCTTCAACAGAGTCGAGAGAGCCGGGAACTTGTGAGGTGTGCATGTCCTGGTGAGCCTCCACCTTTTATAGGTGGGTGCAGCCTCGACTGTACAGAGACAGACCAGACCAGCTGCACCACACAGACACTTCAAACCTAATCTGAGTACAAAAAACACATACATACATATATACATACACAGACACACACACACACACACACACACACACAGACACACACAGACACAAACATCTTACCATTTCAAAAAATATGGTTCCTTTACAATGTCAGAAGGAGGAAGGCACTAAGGCACCGCCTTCCGCCCCTCGACGCCCTCGCGGTGCCCCCTCCTTCTGACAGGAACTTCCTACAGACCAGGTATGAAGGATGCCTGAGTGGACATACAAAACTCACAAGTTCCTGGCTCTCACGGCTCCTATGCAGAGGGTTAGTCGAAGACGGAGGGGCATCGCGAGGGGCGTCGGGGGACGGGGGACTGTGCCTCACTGCCCTCCCCTTCTCCAAGAAACCCGTCTTCAACAGAGTCGAGAGAGCCGGGAACTTGTGAGGTGTGCATGTCCTGGTGAGCCTCCACCTTTTATAGGTGGGTGCAGCCTCGACTGTACAGAGACAGACCAGACCAGCTGCACCACACAGACACTTCAAACCTAATCTGAGTACAAAAAACACATACATACATACATACATACAGACCCAGACACACACACACACACACACAGACACAAACATACATCTCACCATTAAAAAAAAATATGGTTCCTTTACAATGTCAGAAGGAGGAAGGCACTAAGGCACCGCCTTCCGCCCCTCGACGCCCTTGCGGTGCCCCCTCCTTCTGACAGGAACTTCCTACAGACCAGGTATGAAGGATGCCTGAGTGGACATACAAAACTCACAAGTTCCTGGCTCTCACGGCTCCTATGCAGAGGGTTAGTCGAAGACGGAGGGGCATCGCGAGGGGCGTCGGGGGACGGGGGACTGTGCCTCACTGCCCTCCCCTTCTCCAAGAAACCCGTCTTCAACAGAGTCGAGAGAGCTGGGAACTTGTGAGGTGTGCATGTCCTGGTGAGCCTCCACCTTTTATAGGTGGGTGCAGCCTCGACTGTACAGAGACAGACCAGACCAGCTGCACCACACAGACACTTCAAACCTAATCTGAGTACAAAAAACACATACATACATACATACACACAGACACAGACACACACACACACACACACACACACAGACACAAACATCTTACCATTTAAAAAAATAGGGTTCCTTTACAATGTCAGAAGGAGGAAGGCACTAAGGCACCGCCTTCCGCCCCTCGACCCCCTCGTGGTGCCCCCTCCTTCTGACAGGAACTTCCTACAGACCAGGTATGAAGGATGCCTGAGTGGACATACAAAACTCACAAGTTCCTGGCTCTCACGGCTCCTATGCAGAGGGTTAGTCGAAGACGGAGGGGCATCGCGAGGGGCGTCGGGGGACGGGGGACTGTGCCTCACTGCCCTCTCCTTCTCCAAGAAACCCGTCTTCAACAGAGTCGAGAGAGCCGGGAACTTGTGAGGTGTGCATGTCCTGGTGAGCCTCCACCTTTTATAGGTGGGTGCAGCCTCGACTGTACAGAGACAGACCAGACCAGCTGCACCACACAGACACTTCAAACCTAATCTGAGTACAAAAAACACATACATACATACATACAGACACAGACACACACACACACACACGCAGACACAAACATACATCTCACCATTAAAAAAAAATATGGTTCCTTTACAATGTCAGAAGGAGGAAGGCACTAAGGCACCGCCTTCCGCCCCTCGACGCCCTCGCGGTGCCCCCTCCTTCTGACAGGAACTTCCTACAGACCAGGTATGAAGGATGCCTGAGTGGACATACAAAACTCACAAGTTCCTGGCTCTCACGGCTCCTATGCAGAGGGTTAGTCGAAGACGGAGGGGCATCGCGAGGGGCATCGGGGGACGGGGGACTGTGCCTCACTGCCCTCCCCTTCTCCAAGAAACCCGTCTTCAACAGAGTCGAGAGAGCCGGGAACTTGTGAGGTGTGCATGTCCTGGTGAGCCTCCACCTTTTATAGGTGGGTGCAGCCTCGACTGTACAGAGACAGACCAGACCAGCTGCACCACACAGACACTTCAAACCTAATCTGAGGACAAAAAACACATACATACATACATACACACAGACACACACACACACACACACACACAGACACACACACACACAGACACACACACACACACACACAAACATCTTACCATTTAAAAAAATAGGGTTCCTTTACAATGTCAGAAGGAGGAAGGCACTAAGGCACCGCCTTCCGCCCCTCGACGCCCTCGCGGTGCCCCCTCCTTCTGACAGGAACTTCCTACAGACCAGGTATGAAGGATGCCTGAGTGGACATACAAAACTCACAAGTTCCTGGCTCTCACGGCTCCTATGCAGAGGGTTAGTCGAAGACGGAGGAGCATCGCGAGGGGCGTCGGGGGACGGGGGACTGTGCCTCACTGCCCTCCCCTTCTCCAAGAAACCCGTCTTCAACAGAATCGAGAGAGCCGGGAACTTGTGAGGTGTGCATGTCCTGGTGAGCCTCCACCTTTTATAGGTGGGTGCAGCCTCGACTGTACAGAGACAGACCAGACCAGCTGCACCACACAGACACTTCAAACCTAATCTGAGTACCACACACACACACACACACACACACACACACACACACACACACACACACACACACACACACACACACACACACACACACACACACGAAGCGCTGCCTGAGGAAAGCGGGGAGGATCATCAAGGAATCCAGTCACCCCAGCCATAAACTGTTCCGACTACTTCCCACAGGAAGGAGGTTCTGCAGCATCCGGTCCCGTACCAGCAGACTGAGAGACAGATAATTCGTAAAAAATGTGTATACACACACACACACACACACACACACGTAGAAAAACATTTAGTATACACATCCAGAAATGCATATACTATTATATATTGTACATATATTTATTAGTTTCAGATTAGCCATTCTTATATTTTGCTTGTTTACGTTATTGTATTTTGCACGTTATTGTATTTTGCACAACTCTGTTGCTTGTGAAGCTCGCACACAAGAATTTCACTCACATGTACTGTACCAATGTACCTGCACATGTGATGTGACAATAAAAGTGATTTGATTTGATTTGACATGTATATTCAAACCTCAAGGACAAAAACCAGAGGACAAAAACTACAAGAACAATATAAATATGGAGAAAACTAACCTTAGAAACATGCAGGGTGACCGGAGACAGCAGCACTGCAGACATGAGGACAGGCAGACAGTTAAGGCTGTGTGAGAGTCAAGTTCACTCCTATATATGACCTCCTATCGCAGAATGCGTTACTGTGACAACGCAGGCTTTGTGCTTTGAAGTGTGGTGATTGGTGACGTCATTGGAACGGCCTGTGATCTTACGTCACACTAGCCCGGATCAATTTGAAAAAGGCGTTTTTGTCTGAAAATGCTCGTGTCCAAACTACCGTTTTCACAGAGTTGTGTGTCCACATTGAAACGGCCGAAAACGCTTACGTTCCAGTACTGCGCATGCGTGAAACGCAAGGTGACTGGACCTACCTCATTTCTGTCTGCCGTTTATTTACTTTCCGGCTCTTTGAAACGTGCAGGAAAATGAAAAGGAAAAGCGACGAGTTTTTTAAATGGACTAACAATGAGGTGGAGTTGTTGCTGCAAGTAATACAAAAGTACAAAGTTGCAAAAGCGATTGAGAATTAAAGAATTTGAAGAAAAGCTATCTGCTATCTTTGTGTTTTGCAGCAGAGAAAAAATATAGTTTATGTCAATAAAGCCTTTGATCCGGAGAAGAAAAGGATGTCAGGAGGGGACCTGGATCTGTGTGTTTACGCCTGCGTGTTCTGACGCCATGACATCTTGAAGATGCCGTTACCACAGAAACTGATTTTTGGGCATTTTACAAATTTTAGTCCATTAAGCTATTTTTAACCATTTCATTTTAAAGAAAAGTGTCAAATTTGAAGCCTTCAAATCAAAGTAACACCTTTTTTTCATATTCATACACCAGTCATTAATAATTTCTTTTTTAAAGAAATTTTCAAACGTACCTGCAGCGAAGTCCAGGTGACAGTCGGGGAGTCCGGGTCCACGGCGAGCCATCTTCAAACTTGAAAAACAAAAACAAGTACAAACGATCCACAGATGAAGTACTTGTTGTGCTCTCAAATTAAATCCGCTTTTAGTAAAATGTTTTGCAAAACTTAGCTTTCCACAGGCTGAGGTTGGAGCAGGTCGAAACAAGTCCACGAGCAAGTGTAAACGGACGTTTGGAACCTTGTGCAGCATTTATATACCCTCGGCGACCATGGTTACGGTTGTCAACGTGTACACGTGCACGTGATAGAACTATCCGATTGTTCAGTCTGACGTCACTAGCCGTGTCTGGGTCTAAACTCCGCTGCAGGTCCATATATCAAACGATCACTATGGCATTACTGAGAGTTGAAAAACTGTCTAAAGTCTTTCATCTTTAATAAAATGATCAGCGTTCTGCTCTACCAGGTGTAACAATTGAGTTTAACATCCAGGCATCCATGAAAACGGAATTTATGACATTTAACGGAGTTAGAAGTTAGCAGGGAGTTAGCTCGCTAGCTTCTATCTAAATACAATATAACATGTCCTGACTGCGGGGTTTTGGAAACAAGTTAAAACGTACAGCTCTGCTATCACTTCCAACATAAATGAAGACAGAAAACTAAACAGCAGTGACGTTTGTCGTGCGGGAGCCTGGGATTGTTTAGCTAAACGGCCTAAACCGTTTCCCATTCATTCTCTATGGTAGTGCTAAACCACTACGGATGTAATATATTTTTGGCCACTACGGTCTTCCGGCGCTGTAACGAGTTTGAGATGCGGCGGCACTTTTAAAAAATCTCCTCTTTTACGTTTCGGGAGAGAAAACAAGTAACTCAACGCTTGCAACACATCCCAACGCTCCTCATTCATTGATCAAAGGTAAGAAACGTCGTTTGAAATAACAGTAAACCAAACAGAATACATTTACAGGTGTATATTACAGGTAATAGGCGTGTTGCGATTGCATTTACGAAGCATCCATCGCTCAGTTAAAGACGGTGGGAGTTTATCTGCTGTTGTAAAGTGGCACGGTAAAAAATGAATGAACGTGATCCTTAAATAAATTACGTGTTTCATTGACGTGTTTTGCCATTAAATAAACTTTGTAGGTTTCCGACTGCTGTGACACTGACATTACTATAATGTGGTACAATTAAATAACCAATAAGTGTCTTGTTATGAGATGACATGCTAAATGACTGAACCTGCTTTAAAAGAAAATGTATTGCTTTCATGTTGTAATGGTCAGTCACCTTATCAATGCGAAAATCTGTTTTGATATCTCTAACATGAGCAATGCCCACTCGTGTATGAATAAACACGATAGCTTAAATACATATATGTTGTTAATCTACCAGCAATTCTTATGTGCCATGACTACTAAGCAGTTACCACAAATTTTGCAGATATGCCAATAATCATTCAACCATGAAAGGTTTTTATTTACAGACAGAACAGTTTGTTATACCTGGAGGAAAAAACACTTTTATCCCAAATGTTGTCAATGTTCTTTCAAATTGAGTCTCGTTATTGTTCTCCTGCATCCTGCTGTGTAAACCCAGCAGCAAGATTATAACCTGAAATGTCTTTGTTTGTGTTTGGAATCAATTTTGTTTAATATAATTGTTTATTTTTTCACTGCTTGTCAAGATGCAGAAGAAAGTTGCGCCATATCCAGGGAAAATCTCTGTGGTTGTTCCGCAAGGGGCCACTTGGATACCTTCTCCAGGACCCGTCAAAAGAAGCTCGACGGATTAAAAATGACCCCAAACTGCAGGACAAGTCTGCACCTGTGAGGGATGATGTTGTACATCAGAATGCTCTGACTGTCATCTATCAGAGAGGAGGGGATGAGTCTGACATGAAGGAAGTGCAGGGAGAGTACATTCTGCAGTTTGGAAAGTATAAAGGGAAATCTTTCCGGTGGCTTCTGGGGAATGATGTCGGGTACACCATGTACCTGATCAAAGATCTCCAGAAGGAAGAGGCTGCAGGGACCTCTGTGGAAGAAGGGCATGGCAAGGAGAGCTTGCATTCATTTGTACAGTATGCCCTCAGCTTTACAGAGATAAAGACTCTTCTGAACTGCAAGACCAGCAGAGTGAGTGTTGCTGCAGAAGCCTCTGAGGATGATCAGCTGGTTGGCTTTGGCTCACGAGCCAAGAGCACCTGGAAGGAGATTCAGGAGTCTCCTTTCTACGAGGCAGAGAGACAAAGATGGGTGGAAGAAAAGAGGAAATAGGGGAGAAACTGTTGATATTGTACATAAGATAGTTTTGTTCTAGTTTTGTAATGTTTATTTTGTTTATATAAATAAAAACTGATTGTAAATATAAAAATGTGAATAAATTGTGTTCTGTAAAAATAGCAGCACAGCTCTCTTCTTTATAACCTCTTAGAGTTCACCTGTATGTTTATATACCTGTGTGTGCTCACCATCAGGTAATCAGTTTTAAAAAGCTATGAGTGCAGCCCTGAAAGCTTACATATTATTTCTAAATCACTTCATGTAATGATAACAAGCCATCCTTTCTCTAGTGGGGTCTCACAGCTTTTATCTTTATAATCTTTCTGGTTGATTTGTAATATTAGAAACATGACTGCTGTCTTTTATCTGTGTGACTATACAGCCTGTTTCAGACATGACAACCAGACAGTGTCTGAAGTTATCTTTAATACATGCAACACAGCTGGAGATAGTCCAGACACTTTCTCACTTCTGATGATAATATTTTTGGTTTAGGTATTGTTGCTTTCTGGCTTGAAGCTTATCTACAAAAGCAGTTCAATAAGGAGAGATCATGTGGAAAAACCGAACATGATTTATTGAGATACAGAAATAAATGTAACTGTTAGGCAGTTAGACTCCAATGACCCATCATAGCAGAAGAAATCTCAGCAGTGACAGGATTTTGCATAAGCCACACCCCAGAGTCAAAATGCTGGTAGTGATGAAGATGGAGGCTGGGACAGGGTTCTGAGTGACCACGGTGAGGAGGAGAAAGGAGAGGAGGCGGGCTGCATAGCTGAGGATCTGAAACACAGAATGGTAGAAGCAGAAGAGCAACAGATTTAAAGCATGCAGAGTGGAGGCTGGCAAGAGCATGACTGGAATAAAGTAATGATGTCAGTACTGAGTTTGTGCTGGAAAATGAATAGATATAAACTAACAGCCACCAGGAAGCAGACAGATGACTTATTACAGACATGCCTTGTTTAAATTATGTATAAGCATCATTTTCTATGTCATCAGAATGTATCTGTATTATAGTTTTAGCTTTAGTCTTTTTATTAAAAGTTGGATGTCTGCATAATTGTAGACTATATGTCTGGTATGTATCATCTCAAGACTGTCATGATACAGTCTGAGTTATGACAGTATAGGTACGTAATGCAGAAAAATTGCTCCACAGGCCATAACACTATATAATCTAAATAAAATGATAATGAAATAAAAATTAAAAGCAAAGTGAAAAATAAATGTTATCCACAATAAGTAAATTGAAAATGGTGTTTAACTTTTGATAATGTAACACAACCTTTGTCCCAACCAGGACTCGAACCCGCGCTCAGACAGTTCAGTGTAAAAAAAACCCAATTTTTTTCCAATGCCCGAAAAGCTGCGATTTGATTGGCTGTTTCTCCGTTACACCTATACGCGAGGAGAACAACTGAGATAATCCATCCAAAATACGAGGTTAGTCATTCATATACTGCTGCATGGGCTGGGCTGTAGTTACATCCTAAGGTTTTAAAAACTGAGCTTAAATAAATGATTAGCGGTAATAAAAGCCGAGGGAGGTCAACAGGGATCACTGACAGTCAGTGATCCCTGTTGACCTCCCTTTCTTTTGAGATCAAATAGAAGAAAATACATAACATTAAACATGTTAACAACACAAAAGCCATATTAAACGCAGACTACTTTAGACCCGGAAGTAGGATTCGTGGCGTCATCACTGAACAACCGGATATGAATGGAGCTCACCGCAGTGTAATTTACAGTTAATTTATGGTCATTTACTGTCAGGGGTGGAAGTAATGAATTACAAATACTCACGTTACTGTAATTAAGTAGATTTTTTGGGTACTTGTACTTTTATGAGTAATTTTTCAAGTGTGTAATTTTACTCATACTTGAGTACAACTTACACCATGTAATCTACTGAGTACGCCCACAATTTGAATTAATATTCAAACCTTTCGTCTGCATTTTTGCAGCCAATAAAGCCGTGCAATCCCGACCGGCCAATTTAAGACGTAAGCAAAGAATAAACTCTGATGCAGCAGCAGGCACAGGTGTCTGGAGGTGCTACATGGTGGAGTACAAACTACTTTATAGACGGAAGATGTGGAGACAAAGAAGCCAAAATGGAGACAGAGGACAACTGTCAACCATGAAAACGACGTAGAAAAGACGGAGGACGTGTGCCCGTGGCCATACCTGGAGGAATTTTTCATGTGCAGAGGGAGAAAAGGAGACAGCGTCCAGATGCAGTGCAAACTTTGTTTGACCTCTACAGTCATTTCAGCTTACAAGACTTCAGCGTCTAATCTAAAAAAAAAAAAACACATTGAGGTAAGAGGTTTTACAACTATACGTGTACAATATTGCCTTCTTATTTTTCATGTGTGTTAAGGTTATTAGTTTGGCTGAGATATTGTCACCGCCATTGGTTAGCCTGATATTAAAATAAGACGGAGCTAGCTAATGTGCGTGTGTGCATGCATAATTGAGCTAAATTCGTAGGAATGTTTTAGCTTATTATTTGGATAACCACCGTCATTACAATAAATTAAATTTGTAGTCATTTAAAACTCACAGGCCTACAATCAGCTGGCCTATATAAAAAACAAAAACAAAATTTGAACACAGTGCTGAGCTCCATCTCAAATTAATCTTCCAGCTCTCAGCTGACATGTACCAGAGCCCGCTTGATGGATCAGTTGATCAGGATCATTGGCCTGATATAGGTCTATCATAGTGACGTGGCTCTTAATCAGTAGGGTTATATGTTTCCCAATATGATATATTTTTTTAAAGAACATAATGTGGATTGTTTTTATTTGTTAGCTGTATGGGCAGCATTTTTGTGTATGTGATCCCTTTCCTTAAATTACATTTGCTATATACACATATTTTGCTCTCTTAGTATTTTTAGAACCTGACTAATACTGAAAACTTTAGGGTGATACTGATAAAAAGGACTTAAAAATTTAGATACTGATACATTGGTCGATACTCTTTTTACAGATAGTATACAGATTACAGAACTTGGAATGTATACAGAAATT
Organism: Aulonocara stuartgranti; assembly: GCF_965226115.1. NCBI lineage: Eukaryota > Metazoa > Chordata > Actinopteri > Cichliformes > Cichlidae > Aulonocara > Aulonocara stuartgranti. Next base: position 23,465,074 of record NC_138946.1, read on the forward strand.
CATGTTTTTCGCAATGATCGTTCAAAATTGGTTTACATTTGTAAATAAATACAGCAATATATCTGCAAGATTTGACCAAATTCACCACTCTTTTATACTATGCTAAACAATCAAAGATTAGCTCATGTCTAGTTGAATGATGTTTTAAAAATGTTTTCCTGTAGTGTTAATCACAGTGATGTTATGAAGTAATGTATGAACCTGACGTATGATAATATTTATCTCTACAGAGGAAACATCCATCGAAGATTGAGCAGTACAATATCACTGTGGCATCAACATCTCGTCAGCGAAAGGCCACAGCCACACCAAACAAGCTCTCAGCAAATACACAAGCCAAGTTACCAGACCTGATGTTGAGAGCTGCAAACAAACATGTTCCACAAGCAACTGTTGACATGCTTGTCATCAATTTCATATGTGAGGGTCTACAGCCATTTGCAGTGGTAGAACAGCCATCTTTCAAAGAATTGGTTACCACATTACAACCTCAAGCCAAAGTCCTCTCCAGACCCACTGTCCGTGCCAGAATCTGTGAAGCTGCTGATCACATGGAGATGACTTTGGTTGCAGCATTGGATAAAGTCAAATTTGTTGCTACCACTACTGATTGTTGGTCAGCTCATCAGAAAAGTTACCTTGGAGTCACATGCCATTGGAGGAAGAGTCCCTGGAAAGAAGATGCAGCACCAGCATGCAAAAGATTGAGAGGGTCTCACACATTTGACATGCTTGCTGGTGCGCTTGATGATATCCATTGCCAATACAAGATTAGAGGCAAAGTTGTAAGAACCACAACTGATATGTGGAAGGCCTTGACAAAGTTGGATCCACTGTTTGGGGCACAAAATGATGCAGATGAAGCTGAAGATGAAACAGACCCAGAAACTATTGACCTGACTGACCATATTGACTACCATGAGGCAAGTGCAATTCTTGATGAAGACTCTGGTTTGGAGTATCAACTCCCGTCTCATCAGCGATGTGCATGTCACCTGCTAAACCTTGTGGCAACATCTGATGCTGCCCTAGCAGAGAGCATGAAGGAAACCTACGAGAGGCTCTCCCGTGCATGCTTTGCAAAATGCCAGGCCATTTGGAACAAAACTCATTTGGCTAATGAAGTGGTAGAGGACAAGTGTGAACTACAGATCATTCGTCCCAATGCAACACAATGGAATTCAACCTACCTTGCCATTGAAAGGATAATACGCATCATTGATGAGAAGGGGGAAAATGCCATCAGGAGCATTTGTGAGGAGTTCAAGGTGAAAATGTGAGTAAAATTGGACACCTACCAATATGGTTGCAAATCTTGTGAATTTTCCTTAATGGATGGTTAAAAACGTGAGCAGACTCTTAATATTAAATCAGAAGATCCCTGTTATAGTCATGGTGGGTTTTGTTGTTGTGTCTTACAGGTTGAGTCCTGCAGAAGTTGCATTCCTTAGGGAGTACTGTACCACCATGAAGCCACTGGTGAAAGCTTCAAACATTCTTCAGTCTGAGTCCACTTCCTTTATGGGATGGCTCCTGCCAGTAATCCAACAACTACTGTTCAAACTTAGCAGGCTGGAGACATCAAGCAAGACATGCGTGCCACTCATCAGAGTCCTGCAAAATGGCCTTCAAAAGCGTTTTGGAGCGATGATGGAGGATCCAGAGTTGGCTGCAGCTGCAGTCCTCTTACCCAAGTTCAAGACTTCCTGGACTGACAGAGCAGATGTAACAGAGGCTGGTAAGGATTCATGTGATCCCATTTTTGTGTATTTTTACATTTGAACACATGCTTAAGTGAGTATTTCACCTAATACATTGTAAGTTATTGATGGTCTGTCCCGAATACTAAACAGTCCTTTTTGAGAATTTGCCGTTTTTAAATTTGTGTTCAGGAATAATCACTGAAATGTAAATAACAAAATTGTGTTATCTACTTGCAATTACAGCCTTGACATACATCAAACAACATCTTGAAACGACAGAGCATGAGAGTGAGGATCAGCAAAGAGAGTCATCTGATGAAGATGAATTCTTCTCCAGACCAATCTCCAGAAGGCTGCAAAGTGCAGTTGAGCTTGATGGTTACCTTGCTTGTGCCACAGACACCATGGAGCTGCTGCACTCCTTCTCAGGTATCAAAAACCTCTCTCTTAAACTGAACACAGCTCTGCCTGCTTCTGCTGCGTGTGAACGACTTTTTAGCTGTGCTGGTCTACTCTTCACAGCCAAACGAAGTCGGATTGCCTCTGTTAATTTAGAAAACCAGCTCTTGCTGAAACTGAACAAAAGGTTCAGAAAGTAAAGTGTGCTTGAATGTCCAGCTTGAATGAAAAAAAAATACACAAAGCTGGAGTTCTTCTGTGTCTTTACGTGGCCAGCTGCCTCTTCTTCTCCCATTCTCTCTCCCTCTCCTGTTGCTACTTAAATGATGAAACTGATCAATGATCAGCTGATCGCTTTTCTCTCTTGTTTGTTTATCGTGCATTTCGAGCCAGAAAGAGGAAACCAGCGGTGGTCGCTCTAAACAACAGCAGCAGGTTAAAACTTGATCAGCTGCTATTAGAATTTATTTAATATTACTTTCTAGTATCAGCTGATGTTGGCTGGAGCCACAGCTGTAACAGCTGCTGGTCATGATATCGGTTTGGATATATGGTGAGAGGGAAACGTGAAGATGAAACCAGGAGATGTCCTTACTGAATCATCAGAGCTGAACAGGTGATGGAGAAACAGGTTTACCTTTTAGGTGACATGAATAAGTTGAAGGGAAGTTATGAACTGTTTCTAAGAGACAAATAACATCAGGATCCTTTTTTACTGACAGCTGGTAACTGTGCAGGGACGGGTCTAGCAAAGTTTTGCAAGGGGGCAGGTAACCATATACATGCACTGTTTATAAGATTGGGGAAACCTGCAGTCAGCTGAGACTGAAGAAGTCAATTGGATGAGTGACGAAACGTTTTTCCCACAAAACGTAAAGTCCAGATGAACAGAATCAACTTTTGGAGATACTATATAGCTCATGCTAATATCACATCTTCACATTTTTCTTTTTAGAGGTAACAATAACTTTGCATTCTCGCTACTCACCATGCTCTAAAACAGGTATATGTTAGCAATGACATCATTTAACAAATGTTTTTAAAATTCTAGCCGTGCTAATTAGCCTTAGGATTGGTTGAGGTCTGTGCAAGCCTTTGGAACAAAATCAGTCTTTTAAAGCTCACTATTTTCCAGGTGAGCCTATAGCACATTTGTTAAAGTCAGTCCGGATTGTACAGCTTCTAATCAGAAACAATTAAAGTTTGTTTCTTTTTTTTGTGGTTTTTTTTTTTGTGCTCATCAATCTTTTTCTGTAAGTAGTTACCGAAATACAGTCAACCTTTCTTCATTTTCCTAAGTGTGTGTGTGTGTATATATATATATATATATATATATATATATATATATATATATATATATATATATATATATATATATATATATATATATATATATATATATATATATATATATATATATATATATATATATATATATATATATAAAACAAAAAAAAAACAAACCACAACGCCCCCCAGTCCCACACAGATCAACACAACCATCAAACATATTAGAGGAATATAACAGTAACAAAAGTAGATTTAAACAGGCAATACCTCTAGACTAGCAAAATAAGAGATAAAGGGTTGCCACTTGTGAAAAAAATTTGGCTGTGCAACCTCTCAACGTATATTTAATTTTTTCAAGTTTTAAAAAAAACATGACATCTTCAAGCCACCGGGAAACAGTAGGATACTTAACAGACTTCCAATGGAACAATATTAGACGTCTCGCTAATAGGGATGTGAAGGCTATAATATCCTTTTGTGTGGAATCAAGTGTAAGTGAGCGAACAGGAATCCCAAATACAGCAATCAGAGGACAAGGATGAAGAGTTACCCCAAGAACAGTTGACATAATAGCAAAATACCCTGTCCAGAAACCTTGTAGTTCAGGACACAGAAAAAACATGTGGCTAAGGTACGACCAGTACTTTTAACATTTTATCAATTATTTACCAAATTAAAAAACAACATGTGGTAACTTATTTTTAATTTTGCTGCATACAAGTTGAATGAATGCTTACTGGATCTAGAACACCATTTAGATCATAACAGCTCCTGATCAGGATGAATTTCATTTTCAAATCAAATTTCATGTCGCAGTTTCACACTTTTGTAACATATTATTTCAAAGCTTGCTTATGGGCTTGTTTTGGAGCAGACCAACAGTCAGGCTCGTCTTCACCCTTACTGTCAGACTCTGAATTGATGGTTCTGCTATATCTCACCTGGCTGAGTGGGGACACATGTACTAAACGTTAGAGTTCCCACTGCAGGAGCTTGGGTTTGAGTCTGCCCTCGACCGTTTCCTGTGTGCCATACCGCCTCACTCTCTCCCCACCTTCCTGCCTCATGTTCTGAAATCTCTTCCTCTCCATCAACTTTGAGTTTCTTTGAGTGGAGCTTCTTTTGCAGCTGTGACAAAATATAGAATGGTTTCTGCAACCAGGGGAGTAAAATGTGCTGCAGTGTGAGGGCGCACAGGTGTAGGTGTGGAATTTTACATATAAATATTATAGTTTACTTCATGCACAAGAAATGTAAACATTTAATCTAACCCACTTTTCATCAACTACATAACCTTTATTGGAGAGTACATTCATAAATTGTGTGTATCACACACACAAACACACATCCACTAAACTCTCTCGTTTTATATCTCTCCCTCTCTCTTGTGAATGATGGGAGTTTGGTGGACTGTGTGGTTTGTCTGGCTGAAAGTTGTGTTTTTTTTTATGTGTGGTGTGTTGTGAGGCTGATTATGAGTTAGTGTAATTGTGTATGGTGTTGTTAGTGTAGTTTATGTGGCGTTAGTGGTTTTTCCTGGATGCAGAGCAGGTCAGTATGCCGTGGACTTTTACACCACCATGTTAGGGATGGAGTAAAGTAATAAAGCTTGAGTGGAGAAGCTGCTGCAGGGGCTTCCTCAGCTGAGCTCTGAGGACAGAGCTGTCCTGGATGCTAACTTTTCTTTGGAGGAGATTAGTGCTGCTGCTGGTCAGCTGGCTCCTGCACAGGGTGGGCTGCCTGCAGACTTCTGTAAAAGACTGTTACTGGCATCGAGCCATCATGTGGGGCTCTCTCTTCTCCCTAAAAAACAGAGATTTGTCTCTGCTTAGAAATGGAGACGTGGCTCTGTTATGCACAGATTACTAACTTCCTTCAAAAGTACTGGCCACCAGGCCGAAACACTTTGTGAAATGAATCACTCACAGGGATCAGTCGTACTGTGTACCACACAGCTCTAATGTGAACAAGAGTTTTCTCATGAGAGACTTGGTAGTTATTTGTAAATTGTACAGTTTGATGTTGGAATAATTTCTTTAGATTAAGAGAAAGTGTTTGATAGGATTGACAATCTTTTTTGTTTTTCCATTATGAGAAGTTTTGCTTTTTGGAGGTGGATTTTTGTCACTTTTGGGGCTGTTGTATCAGGCGGCTTTCTGTTTTGTAAAAGTGGATGATGGGCTGAGCTGCCCAGTATAAGTTTGGAGAGGATCTAACTGGAATGTCCTGTTTCTGGAATATATATTTATATTGGTATATTTGTTAGAATTTTTAATCTTTGTTGAATGTTTTAAGAGATAAATAAGCAAAGTTATCTAGATTTATGTTGCCAGGTTTATGTCGGAGGCCTCTGCTGGTGTTGTCATTGTTTTTCTGTTTTCATTACAGATCAGAGTGATGTGGACTTTCTCAAAAGATGTTTAGATTTGTATGAGAACCTTCAGCAAAGGTGAGCTGGTGAAAAAATATGGTGTAACAGGTTTGTTGGTGGTCATATAGAGACTTTTTTTTTTTTTTAGGAAAAGAAGAGTCTCGGAGGTTGCCATGGAGACGGTCTGTGTCAGACTGTCTAAACCAAAAATGGATGCTGTACATACACTGATAAATGTCATTTCAGGAGTGGCCAGATTGAAATCCAGAGAAAACTATGCTAGAGGTGAAAGGTCAAACATTGGTCATCATGTTGAGATTTTTTTTAATACCACAGACTGACAAAGAAAACTGAAATTTGTGAATTTTAAAGGTGTGCAAGATGTGCTGTGTTCAGTCGCAGGGCCTTGCCCTTTTATTTCATTTGTCTTTGGTTTCGAGTTTTTATTTGTGCTCTTGTAATTATTTTGTGATAAAACTTTTTCTATTTTGAGATCAAGATTCAAGTGGAAATCTTTGTGTGTCTGTCTCTCCCTTGGTTTCTGTAGAGGTACAGTGTGGGGGCGCCTGGATAAATGTTAAACAGAAGCTAGATGTAGTGTTCCTCCACTGTCCGTTAAGGATATGAGGAAAAGAAATGGTCAAGAACAAAGTGTATGGTGTATTTATAAAAGAAAATGGCTTTTAAATTGTATACCAAAACGACCACCAGAAAGTCAACTACAACTTGTTACATAATCATCATGATTGTTGTATCAGTTTAACAGTTTATGGGTTGACTTCTTTCGGTTCATTCACTGTTTACATCATGAAGGAAAAAGAAGGCAACAGGCTGAGAAATGAAGCTGTTGTGTGTCTTTGTGGCCACACGGGGGCAGTGCTGCATAAATAGTAGAATCTCTTCCTGGACACTTTTTCTGGACCTCTTTTTAAATGACTAATAAAGACAACAACAAAATGAATTACATCAGGATCTGATATGGTTGTCTTTTTTTGTTGAGCTTTATATATTTCAGAATGCCTAGAGTTTGTTTGTTTCCCATGTTTTGTGATACAGAACATCTCCTCTCAGACGGCTGTTGTCTCATAATGGGTCATTACCTGGTCTGATGGGGTGTTTGTTCCATTTATAAATCAAGTGATTGATTTGTGAAATGAGAGATGGCCTCTGACCTGCTGACTGGTGTCTGATCTTCTCTGCTCCCCTCAAATTTGACAACTACTCGGCTAATGTGATGGTGGACAGGAAGTCACTAAACCTGGGACTCTGGAAACACATTTCTAGGGATAAAAAGTTAATGTAGATCGTTTCAGGAGATAAATATTAAATGATCGATTTGGCGATTATACTAATATAGTAAGAAAAGAATGTATGAAGAAAAGATTTTTTATCTATACACTTAAGCAACGACCAGAGTCTTAGAATTGCGCTTTCACCAGGTTTTACTTGACTGAACAACAGAACTTCTCTGTCTCCTTTATAAGGGGTCACATCCTGAGTTACACAATGAGTCTTTCAAATGTGTGCGCTAACCCACTGCATGTGTAGTCGTGCTGAGACCGCGTGGTCTTATTTTTATTACCCCTTGATTCAGCTGTGACCTGCTTATCAAGTCTTTTTACAAGTACATCATAATTATCTGCTCTCATGCAGACATAAGTTGAGCAATGGTTTAACAAACTTTCCCATCAAAAACATGAAGGTTTAGCTTTAAGCTTATTTGTCCAAACAACAAAGGATAAACTGCCAGCACCTGGACTGAAACAGAACATAGTAGTGTTGGATGTAAGTAAAGGAAATACAAGTATAACTGTGACTATGGAACAAATCTCCTTCAATGTTAAACCTTAATGTTAACCTGATTGTGTTTATTAGAAAAATCAGCCATTACAGTGTCTGTGATTGCTTCACATAGTTAACTCTGGTTGTCTGTGGGTTTGTGTCAAACTTGGAGTGGAAAAAAAGCATAAAAACTGTGGAAGATGCAGACTGTGAAAGTCTAGTTTATTTCATGAATACAATTATTTTTTTTTACAGTCGCTAGAACAAAGTAGTGTACATTCATGATAAAGTAAATACCACAACACAACATGGACAGTAAGAAGTAAACTGAATTGTCTTAGAACTTATTATATTCTTTAAGCTTAAAAGCAACACCTAGGATTCGACTGTTTGTGTTTTAAACCTTTTATTCAAAACTAGTATGTGTCAACACTTCTTTCTCCCAGCAGCATTATTGAAGTGACACTTTAACGACACTTTACCTGCTGATGCTTCACATCACAATCTTTATGACGAAAAAGCTCAGATGTCTGTGCTGTCACTTGTTATGAAAATGGACAGAACCTGGGCTCAGGCTTCCTCTTCTTCTTTCCTTCCTCTTTAATAATAACCATAGATCAGTAAAATAGCCATATTTTTAAACAAATGATTGTGATGAAGAGAATTTTTTTTTTTCTAGTGTGCATGAACTCAAAATCTTTTAAGTTTAAATCTTTTTTGTTTACCAATAACTGGGGAAATCCAAACTTGATGTACCAGGTCAACTCAGCGAGCTCCTGTCTTGACCTCCCCTCTGCGCGCACACACACACACACACACAGTATCATCATAAATGCCATGATATCTTTCTTGTTCAAATAGTTTATTCACTTAACAAAGAGGTAGCTTGGAAACTCAGTAAGAAGGAGGAAAAATAGTTTAAGGACATTTTCTCAAATAAAGAGGATTTCATCATCTTTCTGTTCATAATGGGGCGATTGTGGCTCAAGAGTTGGGAGTTCGCCTTGTAACCGGAAGGTTGCCGGTTCGAGCCCCGGCTTGTACGGCCGCGGTCGTTGTGTCCTTGGGCAAGATACTTCCCCCGTTGCCTACTGGTGGCGCCAGTGTCCGGCAGCCTCGCCTCTGTCAGTGCGCCCCAGGGTGGCTGTGGCTACAATGTAGCTTGCCATCACCAGTGTGTGAATGGGTGGATGACTGGTTGTGTAAAGCGCTTTGGGGACCTTAGGGACTAGTAAAGCACTATACAAATACAGGCTAAATAAAAGAAGAGATACATCAGAAACAAATCAGTAGATCCAGAAATTATAGAGTCAAACTCTTTTCAGCTGTAGAGGTACACTTCATGCACTCCTTAGCGTACAGTTCAAATGCCTGTGTTAGGGTGCATTGTTTCAGTTTCATTAAGTCTTCTTGCAGTTACATGATAATTATTATGCTGGAGTGATCAAAGCTCATAAACATCTGAGTTACACAATGAGTCTTTCAAATGTGTGGAATATCCCAGCTGTAACCTTTGCTTTCAATTTGGTTAAATTTGGCATTCAGATCACAGACTAAACAACAAGTACAGTAGGTCTTCCACTCCACAATTAAAAATAGCAACACTCATGCAAGGCTTTATTCTCCATAGAGTCAACATAAAGCAACATTAAATAATGGATCTTTCATCTGAAAAAATTACAGTTTGTATAAATTTACACTGAAGACCAAAATACACACACATACATAAAACCCATAAATCACTAAAACCTATTAAAACACATGGAAAATTACCTCATTTGTTGTGCTATTCAAAAATGTGTATGTGTGTGTATTCAGGCCAAGTCATAAAGAAAGCAATAGAGGTCAATATACTTTATGTTCTACAGTCGCTGCAGATTAATGAATTATAGTGGAAACTTGAAGATCCTAGGTATAGTAGTTTGTGGGAAATAAATACAGTGAAGTGACCATTTAGCTCTTGTGGCATGAAACTGCTTAGTGCATTATTATTTGCTTTTCTACAATATGATATTTGTTTAATAATTGATTGATTTAGTGCATAAAATAGTTGATAAATAAAATGTTAAATATCTAATCTAAGGGAGTGTCTTTGACACATGCTGACTGCATTCTTCTTATAACCAGAACAGGAAGTGAGATCAGAGGAGAACAAGAGTGAGCAGTTTGGTGAAAGGAACAGGAAGGATGAAGAAGAGGTGAATATCCACACAGTTTAAAAGGAGACATCATGGCACAATAAGAGCACAAGCTCTAAGATGAAGACTGGTAATGATTAAAAACTGCACTAAATAGTATCATTCTGTGACTTCACACTTTAGGTAGTGCATAACATGTACCACTTTATATTAATTTTACTATATGTTTAAATAAATAAAAACAAATAACTTTAAAAGGTGCTGTTATTGAGTGAAAATTCAAAAGACTTCATGGCTGGGGAGAAAAAGGGAGAAAGATGGAGGAACACAGCACACATAAGAAACAGGTAAGAGTGGACATGAAGTCAAAGTCAGGGACATGTCCGATAATAAAGACCTTCCACCTGGCTACATATATGTCACTTCTGCTTTGCCCACATTCATCTATGGTGATCGCTCATAACTAAGCAGGGTGCTATGCTCTTATCAAACGATGATCCGAAACTGCTCTTAAAATAATTATTACAAGAATATATACATATTTTTTTTGTTATTTTTTTTAGTTGAATATAAAATGTTTGTGTGTGATTGTCAGTACAAAGAGGAAGCGCGGACAGAGAGACTGGAACTAACAGAGATCAGGTGGATTTTTCACAACATCTACATGCATTAAATGGATGCGTTGTGTGCTTTTCAGTAGCACTCTGCTATTAATGTGAATAATAGCATTTAGCAACATTCACATCACTGTAAACTTGAACAGGATGAATGCCACTATACTGATGTGACAGACTACAAATCTGTTCTCCACTCTCTGAATTGGTGTACACGAGTCTCTGTGCTGAGTCTGCACAACAAAGTGTTTGGGTTTGCATGAATTCAAAAGCTGTCATTTAAAATCAGCTCTATTACCAGTTTGCTTCTTGTGCAGGTACGTGGAGTCGCAGGGGGATTTTGAACTGTCTGTATTGTATAATGGTACTTTAAATACTTGATGATTTGGTGGACCTGCCTCTATGTGGTTAAGAGACTGAAACAATGCCGTGCAGGTTTCTCCTCTGATCTGCTTTTTCTTAAACTGTTTTTGAAATTTACTGTCAACATGACTGTGCCATTGCATCGGGTTTTAAACTAAAGTGACCACCGTAAAGCTGATGTATTATATTAAAATCTGTTATTCTTAGACACTGCTGTAGGTCATCCAAAAATTACATTTCTTTTGAAGGCAACACTAAAAGCATGACATTAAGACTGAGCTGAGCCCTCCTAAAGGTTTGATGCTGGAGTTGCCCCTGATTGAGTGCTTCTCACACATTTATGATTTTGAACAATTTACAGAAAATAATATCAACAGTAAGTACTTTTAAAGACTTAACATATAATAATAGTTGCTGAATTCATGCAAGTCAAATAACTGATTGATCAACTACAGAAACAAAATTGTACTTCATGCGTTTCATGAGCACAAATCTTCATCTGTAAAATAACAACTAAAGATGTCAGATAATTGTAGTGAAGTCAAATGTACCAATTTCCACTTAGAAGCAGCGGAGAAGAAGCCACAAATGTGATGGAAAGAGTAATAGAATAAACAGCATCACAATGATATATGGGAATATGACAGTAAATACTAAATATTAAACATTATTGTGCAGCACATAAGATCAACAGAACACAGTGTGCTTTGAGGTAGGAGCCAAAAAGGGTGTAGTTTGTGGGTGTGATCACCCATGTGTACACCTGTGAGCATGGATGCGCTTGTTTTTTTTAAAAAGGTTCCTTCATGTAATGATCTGCTAGAGGGTGTGGGGGGGGGCCACAGCCCCGTCCTCCAGGGCATGAAGCAGGTATGGAGGAGATCAAAACTCCAGACATCCAGAGGCCCCCAGAACACAAGAGACCAAGGAAGACCAACAGAGGGGCAGCCGCGCCACTGTCCCAGAAAGAGCTGAGGAGAGTCCCAGATGAGGGCTCACTCAGCAGCCGCGGAGCAGAAGCCAGGGGGAGTTGCAGTGACGCGCCCGTGAGCTCCGCCGGCAGCCAGCCGTGCCTGAGTGACCGAGCCCCAGGCCGAGAGGCCGGGGGCACCCCACCTCCGAAGTGGCCCGAGCGAGCCCCAGGCTCCAGGCCCCGATAAGCGGCCGCCAAGGAGTGAGCCGGTGTGTACCTGGACGCCCATCCCCGGACACAAAGAACCACCAACGCACCGATGTCTGAGGGAGTCCGCCACTGGCAGGGGAAGTGGTGGTAGGGGGAGATAGGCCTCCAAACCTTGGAGGGCCTGAGATGTCCCCAGAGAGGTGGCGCCTGACACCCAACCTGACATATAGACACAGAAATACAGGCACACACATATACAAACATCCATTCCCACCCTCATGCTCTCATATGCACTTACTCCACACTCAACCAACGTGGAGACAGACATAAAGAGACGCTGTACACACGATCACACTCCCCAAGCGTACCCTACAAACCGGGTCTAGGTACCCTTGCCCCTGGAGGGGGAACTGCACCCAGACCCAGGTGGTATTACCCTTTTCCCTGCGGTGGGGGGAGGCAGACCGCCCCGACTCCGCAGCAGCAGGGAGGCCCCACACCCCAGACCGCAGTCGGACGGCCAACTCCTCCTCCTAGCCCCCCCCGCTCCAGCAGGTCGCAGAGAATGGGGGTGAGAGAAGACTCCAAACCTCCCTCCACCCGCTCATTGTAGTGTTGATGCATGTGTGTTCTAAGGTGCATTTAAAACCCAGGAGGGCATGGAGCTACCTGCCAGAGAGCAGCAGGTAAGCGCATGGTCCCTCCTGCTAGCCCTCAATGTCTACCGGTATGTGTATTTAACCTTGAGAGCACTTTGTTACTAGCGGCCTGTCACAAAAACACATTTTGTATAGTGTTTTTTTTTATTATCTTGTTAATAAAATGTATACAAATGTGTGTGATTAATCACAATGTGTTAGTGTGTAATCACCCTGAGACATGCATGCCTGTCTGTAAGAGTCAGATCTAAAGCCACTTGTGATTTGGAGATGCAGCCTGCAGATTCTGTCCAGATTATCCCAGCTCTCTTCACTATATATCCAGGCTTCACTTATCAAATGTGTAAAATTCAAGGCTGGTCCTTAAAAGTTGCCAACAATGCAAAAACTGCATAGCCACACAAGTCCCAGCGTTTCCCACCGCAGCAGCTGTGAAACGAAAGAGGAGAAAGGATGAATGAGTGTTTGCTTATCGGCTCTCCGCTCTCCCCCAAGCTGGCGTTGTTCTTGGTAGCCATGACAACGGAGATAGTCCCAGCTTTGTAAATACAGGCCCCAACAGCCCAAAAAAGAAAAGAAAAAAAAAGGATTGGGATTCCCTGCGCAGCCCAGGAATCCCCCTAGCAGACTGAAGACACAGATAGGACCTGAACTCAGTGAGTGTGTTCGAGCCGAGGCTCGAACCAGGGCCTGTCTGTGCTTCAAGTTGCCAGGGGCCGGCAAGTGTTCTGCGCCACCTGCCCGCCGTGTAAGCTGTACAAATTTGCTATATTTGACTTCTCTGAATATAAATTATTTTTGAAAAGGAAAAATAATAATTTTAATGTGAGGCAAAACATGTATGGTGCTCGATAAAGATGACACGCCGACTCACTTCTTCTTCTTTCTTTTTTTTGCAAAGTTTGTTTTCATATTAAACCAGTGTCAGTGACGTCATTCTATGCGACTACCACAGTAAAGGAAAAGCCTGGATCTGTACATCTTTTTCTTTTCTTTTTGTTGTCTAAAACACAAAAATCGCGAAACAGTCAGCTCACAAAGTTGCAGGTTGGTGGCAATTTGGCAGAACAGCCAATGACTTAAAACATTTAAGTGCATATATCTTGCCACAAGACATGTGCGCTAAGCTAGCCAAATTAGTTTCTGTTAGCGAATCAAGTTCAAGCTCCTCACATATCATCATCCAGGGTACAGTCATATGCTCATGAGGAGATCCCACGCAGGTAACACTACGGCAGTGCAACAAGTTAAATATGCACACATTTTAAGCTATTTCCTAATATCTAACCATTATGATCAATGTTTGCCTGCAACCGACACAACCAACACAAATGTCATTGAAAAAAACAAAACCCTGTGATCACATGTTTCTGTTTTTCTAGAACAGAAGAAGCACAATTTAAAAAGCCAGTAGTAATAAATCTTTGTTGTTACTGCATGATTCGAATGAAGTACCTGAAGTCTGGCTGGAATAAGAAGTGGTCATCTGTGTACTGTGCTAGTGATCTGCATAATTCACCTCATCTGTTTGGATGGCAGAAGTCGGCTAACTACACAGCTAATTTCATCAGGCTGCTAATGAAACATCTAAAATGATAGATGGTTAACTACACAACGGAAGTAACAGCATTACAATCACTTGATTTAATTACATTTTCCCCCCAAACATTTGATCCAAATTAGCAAAGTACTGCAGCCATCTGAACCTTCTAGGTGTTACATGTTACAGTGTTCCACTCTGGCCAGCTTTGAAAATGGAAAACTCTTTGCGTGGTTTACTCGGTTCTGTAAATAAGGCTCCTTTCATTTGTGAGACTGTATTCCACAGCCAGTTGTCTTCTCTCCCCTTTGGTCCGCCCTTACAAGGTGAAGGTGCTGCCCACCCATGATACCAGCAAGGTGCGTGCAAGTGGATCCGGCCTTAACACCACTGGAGCGCCCACCTCTCTGCCAGTGAAGGTCACCATTGATGCCAAAGATGCAGGTGAGGGACTGCTGGCAGTGCAGATCACTGTGAGTGCATGAACGTGGACCACACAATAATGTATTCAAAGCATTGATATTTAGGTAACAGTTTTTGTTTTCTCCTGAAGGACCCAGAGGGGAAGCCCAAGAAGCAGATATCTGTGACAGCCATGATGGGACCTACCTGGTGTTTTATGTGCCAGACATGACTGACAGATACACCACTCTCATTAAGTACGGAGGAGACAAGATCCCTTATTCACCCTACTGAATCAGGGCTCTGCCCACCGGAGATGCCAGCAAGTGCACTGTCACTGAATGTTGTCCAGTGGCCAGGTAGGACTCACTTCCTTGGTTGCTTATACACTTTTAGTTTTCTTTGAAAACGGCCCTTTAAGTCACTTGATCCATGACTTGAGCGAGCACTCTCCATTTGTTCATTTCATAGTTATTGTAGAAAAGATAAGAAATGATGCTTTAGTCTTTTTGTAAATTATAGTCAAACATACAATAAACTGAGGTATTCCCTTTGGTTAACAGAGCAATCCGATAATAAAAGTGGACAAAGCACATCGAGTTGCCACAAATATCTTTGTATATTACGCAGTGGGGCAAAAAATGAGGTGACCAAATACTTCTTTTCCACCATAATTTGCAAATCAGTTCTTTAAAACTCGGACAAGTTAGAGGTATACCTATGATGAAAATGACAGGCCTCTCTCATATTTTTAAGTGGGAGAACGTGCACAATTGGTGGCTGACTAAATACTTTTTTGCCCCACTGTATTTGATCCTGTCTCCCTCAATACTATTTAATATCTAAATGCTTGATTCATCATATTATAACAAATGTGCTGTTGTAGCTACTGACAGTGAGTTTGATTCCATTTTTTCCATCTACCAAAGAGAAATAATATCTCTTAGTGGCAGGTGGATCACACGTTGATTCTAACACTTTGCATATGACTGGGTAGGATGAGCATTTTATAAGCGCTTGTGTGGTTTTTGTTTATTTAAGGAAATACATCAGTTTCCCTTGTATTTTAAATTTGAGTGAAGATCCTAAATTGGCCCCCACTCTTCACTTTGAGAAAAGGCTAATCTGTCTTATCCCCACATGAGCACAGTCAGATATAATACAGGCTTTCACTCAGGAGCAGGAAGGCTAAAGGCTGTTTAATGTTTGATCTAACTGTGTCAGACATTTGCGTTCTCACGTGCATGGACAATATCTTGAAAACTTCAGAGCTGCAGTGCATGTGTAAAAGTGGTTAGAAAGCAGTGCTTTAACACAGGTTTTGTCTCTTTGCGTAGCTGCTCGGTCCATCCAGACTCCCCTCGATATACAACAGTGATGCCAGCAACTCAAATACAAGCTCTCTCCAAGTGATTCCTTCATCATCAACATCTGCATCCATGATCCATTAGCTCAACAGCAACATCTGTCAGCTGTGCATCCAACTCGGGGGAATCGCCTGCTGTGCTCAGCCAGTGGGCCGCAATTTCTGTGCCTTGTTGATGGCCTCGCTGTATCCTGTGCTGGAGAAAGCTGGTGAGGAGACACTGCTGGTGAGCCAGGCGGCGCTGAGCTCCATGTAGGACATCAGTAAGGCCTGTGGATACACTTCCCTCAAGGAACTGATCAATGAGAACTCTGACTACCTGCTTAATGACATATCACTCAACCTTCAGAGGCTCAGCCAGCATCCACAGGTAGTTATGAGGTGTTTTTGTTTTTAGCCCAGAATGGACACAGAAATGAGTGCTGGAGGGTTTACCCGATTTCCTTCTTTGTCTGCTTAAGCCTGTGCGTCCCTTTCAGTAAGTGATTTGAATCCACCTGACATTCAGAAGGTCGTGGTAGAGCATATCGTACGAAGGCAAGATGTCAAACACATCCAGTCCCAGGTTAGACTCCGTACCTTCTCCGGTAAGGTTCCCAGACCTAACAACAAAACTGATTATGACACGTGGCGCACACAAATTAACCTGCTCCAAAATGACCCCAGCATGTCCCCGCTGCAAATATCCAGAAAGATCCATGAGAGCCTGCTCCCACCAGCAGCTGATATAGTTAAAATGTGTGACTCACAGGTGCTATAGCGTACGGCCACAGCTTCACTCTGAGCTCCATCTCCATAGAGTGCAGACAGTGATATCTGATACTCCTTAAGACACAGGACAACAGTTTATTGAGATATTGTATTTTTTATTTCATAATATGTACTCCAACAACTCAATAGTTCTTCCCCACCTGCCTCAGGTCGCCTCCACTTAGGGAGATCCACTTAATGAGGTAAGAAACATCATCATCATCTGCAGCTTCCCAGCGCACCGTGATGTCACTGTCTGAGAAATTAGTTATCCTAAGGTCTGAAGGAGGAGGCACCTTCACTAGAAGAAAAGAATAATGTGTATGGGAATTTTTTAAAAATGGGAAAGCTACATCTTTATATCTTTCATTATTAATAACATTTACAGTACTGTGCAAAAGTCATGAGCCACACGCTAAAGTATTTCATTGGACATTATCTGTTTTTTCCAATCCTTTTTAATCCAGTTCTTGTACCTGACCATTTTCTGAGTAATGTTTTTTGTTTGTTTGTTTGTTTGTGTAAACACTTGTTTGTTTGTTTGTTTGTGTAAACACTTTGCACTGACCATTATTGGAGAATTAAAAAGCACCTAATTCAAGGAATATGTGTACACATAACAGAAAACTTGGGAAAGAACCAATTTGAAATCTTTAAGCACTTTGTTACTAGCGGCCTGTCACAAAAACACATTTTGTATAGTGTTTTTTTTTTTATCTTGTTAATAAAATGTATACAAATGTGTGTGATTAATCACAATGTGTTAGTGTGTAATCACCCTGAGACATGCATGCCTGTCTGTAAGAGTCAGATCTAAAGCCACTTCTTTTTTTCTTTTTTTCTTTTTTTTTTGCCTGTCCCGTTTGGCTCTTTTGCCATCAGAATTGTTGTCTAAAGGCAAAGAAAGATGCCCAACGGATTTACTTTACCAAATTGACCATCCCAGCCTTGCCGTAATGGTCCATTTGATTCACCTTTTATTGTTTATTTTATTTTCACTTGCTGAATACGGGACAGACTTGACTGGGGGAAAGAAGGGGAGAAAGAAAGAGGGAAAGAGAAACAGCTGAGAAGAGGGACGGGGGAGAAGGGCAAAAAACAAAAACCAACAGAATGAGCAGGGAAAAAAAAAGAAATAAAAAATGCATATATCGATCACCTGGATCACCTGCTGAGAAAGAAAAAAGAAAACAAGCAGAAGAGAACAAGAGTAATAGAATAAACAGCATCACAATGATATATGGGAATATGACAGTAAATACTAAATATTAAACATTATTGTGCAGCACATAAGATCAACAGAACACAGTGTGCTTTGAGGTAGGAGCCAAAAAGGGTGTAGTTTGTGGGTGTGATCACCCATGTGTACACCTGTGAGCATGGATGCGCTTGTTTTTTTTTAAAAAGGTTCCTTCATGTAATGATCTGCTAGAGGGTGTGGGGGGGCCACAGCCCCGTCCTCCAGGGCATGAAGCAGGTATGGAGGAGATCAAAACTCCAGACATCCAGAGGCCCCCAGAACACAAGAGACCAAGGAAGACCAACAGAGGGGCAGCCGCGCCACTGTCCCAGAAAGAGCTGAGGAGAGTCCCAGATGAGGGCTCACTCAGCAGCCGCGGAGCAGAAGCCAGGGGGAGTTGCAGTGACGCGCCCGTGAGCTCCGCCGGCAGCCAGCCGTGCCTGAGTGACCGAGCCCCAGGCCGAGAGGCCGGGGGCACCCCACCTCCGAAGTGGCCCGAGCGAGCCCCAGGCTCCAGGCCCCGATAAGCGGCCGCCAAGGAGTGAGCCGGTGTGTACCTGGACGCCCATCCCCGGACACAAAGAACCACCAACGCACCGATGTCTGAGGGAGTCCGCCACTGGCAGGGGAAGTGGTGGTAGGGGGAGATAGGCCTCCAAACCTTGGAGGGCCTGAGATGTCCCCAGAGAGGTGGCGCCTGACACCCAACCTGACATATAGACACAGAAATACAGGCACACACATATACAAACATCCATTCCCACCCTCATGCTCTCATATGCACTTACTCCACACTCAACCAACGTGGAGACAGACATAAAGAGACGCTGTACACACGATCACACTCCCCAAGCGTACCCTACAAACCGGGTCTAGGTACCCTTGCCCCTGGAGGGGGAACTGCACCCAGACCCAGGTGGTATTACCCTTTTCCCTGCGGTGGGGGGAGGCAGACCGCCCCGACTCCGCAGCAGCAGGGAGGCCCCACACCCCAGACCGCAGTCGGACGGCCAACTCCTCCTCCTAGCCCCCCCCCCCCCCCGCTCCAGCAGGTCGCAGAGAATGGGGGTGAGAGAAGACTCCAAACCTCCCTCCACCCGCTCATTGTAGTGTTGATGCATGTGTGTTCTAAGGTGCATTTAAAACCCAGGAGGGCATGGAGCTACCTGCCAGAGAGCAGCAGGTAAGCGCATGGTCCCTCCTGCTAGCCCTCAATGTCTACCGGTATGTGTATTTAACCTTGAGAGCACTTTGTTACTAGCGGCCTGTCACAAAAACACATTTTGTATAGTGTTTTTTTTATTATCTTGTTAATAAAATGTATACAAATGTGTGTGATTAATCACAATGTGTTAGTGTGTAATCACCCTGAGACATGCATGCCTGTCTGTAAGAGTCAGATCTAAAGCCACTTGTGATTTGGAGATGCAGCCTGCAGATTGTGTCCAGATTATCCCAGCTCTCTTCACTATATATCCAGGCTTCACTTATCAAATGTGTAAAATTCAAGGCTGGTCCTTAAAAGTTGCCAACAATGCAAAAACTGCATAGCCACACAAGTCCCAGCGTTTCCCACCGCAGCAGCTGTGAAACGAAAGAGGAGAAAGGATGAATGAGTGTTTGCTTATCGGCTCTCCGCTCTCCCCCAAGCTGGCGTTGTTCTTGGTAGCCATGACAACGGAGATAGTCCCAGCTTTGTAAATACAGGCCCCAACAGCCCAAAAAAGAAAAGAAAAAAAAGGGATTGGGATTCCCTGCGCAGACCAGGAATCCCCCTAGCAGACTGAAGACACAGATAGGACCTGAACTCAGTGAGTGTGTTCGAGCCGAGGCTCGAACCAGGGCCTGTCTGTGCTTGAGGTTGCCAGGGGCCGGCAAGTGTTCTGCGCCACCTGCCCGCCGTGTAAGCTGTACAAATTTGCTATATTTGACTTCTCTGAATATAAATTATTTTTGAAAAGGAAAAGTAATAATTTTAATGTGAGGCAAAACATGTATGGTGCTCGATAAAGATGACACGCCGACTCACTTCTTCTTCTTTCTTTTTTTTGCAAAGTTTGTTTTCATATTAAACCAGTGTCAGTGACGTCATTCTATGCGACTACCACAGTAAAGGAAAAGCCTGGATCTGTACATCTTTTTCTTTTCTTTTTGTTGTCTAAAACACAAAAATCGCGAAACAGTCAGCTCACAAAGTTGCAGGTTGGTGGCAATTTGGCAGAACAGCCAATGACTTAAAACATTTAAGTGCATATATCTTGCCACAAGACATGTGCGCTAAGCTAGCCAAATTCGTTTCTGTTAGCGAATCAAGTTCAAGCTCCTCACATATCATCATCCAGGGTACAGTCATATGCTCATGAGGAGATCCCACGCAGGTAACACTACGGCAGTGCAACAAGTTAAATATGCACACATTTTAAGCTATTTCCTAATATCTAACCATTATGATAAATGTTTGCCTGCAACCGACACAACCAACACAAATGTCATTGAAAAAAACAAAACCCTGTGATCACATGTTTCTGTTTTTCTAGAACAGAAGAAGCACAATTTAAAAAGCCAGTAGTAATAAATCTTTGTTGTTACTGCATGATTCGAATGAAGTACCTGAAGTCTGGCTGGAATAAGAAGTGGTAATCTGTGTACTGTGCTAGTGATCTGCATAATTCACCTCATCTGTTTGGATGGCAGAAGTCGGCTAACTACACAGCTAATTTCATCAGGCTGCTAATGAAACATCTAAAATGATAGATGGTTAACTACACAACGGAAGTAACAGCATTACAATCACTTGATTTAATTACATTTTCCCCCCAAACATTTGATCCAAATTAGCAAAGTACTGCAGCCATCTGAACCTTCTAGGTGTTACATGTTACAGTGTTCCACTCTGGCCAGCTTTGAAAATGGAAAACTCTTTGCGTGGTTTACTCGGTTCTGTAAATAAGGCTCCTTTCATTTGTGAGACTGTATTCCACAGCCAGTTGTCTTCTCTCCCCTTTGGTCCGCCCTTACAAGGTGAAGGTGCTGCCCACCCATGATACCAGCAAGGTGCGTGCAAGTGGATCCGGCCTTAACACCACTGGAGCGCCCACCTCTCTGCCAGTGAAGGTCACCATTGATGCCAAAGATGCAGGTGAGGGACTGCTGGCAGTGCAGATCACTGTGAGTGCATGAACGTGGACCACACAATAATGTATTCAAAGCATTGATATTTAGGTAACAGTTTTTGTTTTCTCCTGAAGGACCCAGAGGGGAAGCCCAAGAAGCAGATATCTGTGACAGCCATGATGGGACCTACCTGGTGTTTTATGTGCCAGACATGACTGACAGATACACCACTCTCATTAAGTACGGAGGAGACAAGATCCCTTATTCACCCTACTGAATCACCGGAGATGCCAGCAAGTGCACTGTCACTGAATGTTGTCCAGTGGCCAGGTAGGACTCACTTCCTTGGTTGCTTATACACTTTTAGTTTTCTTTGAAAACGGCCCTTTAAGTCACTTGATCCATGACTTGAGCGAGCACTCTCCATTTGTTCATTTCATAGTTATTGTAGAAAAGATAAGAAATGATGCTTTAGTCTTTTTGTAAATTATAGTCAAACATACAATAAACTGAGGTATTCCCTTTGGTTAACAGAGCAATCCGATAATAAAAGTGGACAAAGCACATCGAGTTGCCACAAATATCTTTGTATATTACGCAGTGGGGCAAAAAATGAGGTGACCAAATACTTCTTTTCCACCATAATTTGCAAATCAGTTCTTTAAAACTCGGACAAGTTAGAGGTATACCTATGATGAAAATGACAGGCCTCTCTCATATTTTTAAGTGGGAGAACGTGCACAATTGGTGGCTGACTAAATACTTTTTTGCCCCACTGTATTTGATCCTGTCTCCCTCAATACTATTTAATATCTAAATGCTTGATTCATCATATTATAACAAATGTGCTGTTGTAGCTACTGACAGTGAGTTTGATTCCATTTTTTCCATCTACCAAAGAGAAATAATATCTCTTAGTGGCAGGTGGATCACACGTTGATTCTAACACTTTGCATATGACTGGGTAGGATGAGCATTTTATAAGCGCTTGTGTGGTTTTTGTTTATTTAAGGAAATACATCAGTTTCCCTTGTATTTTAAATTTGAGTGAAGATCCTAAATTGGCCCCCACTCTTCACTTTGAGAAAAGGCTAATCTGTCTTATCCCCACATGAGCACAGTCAGATATAATACAGGCTTTCACTCAGGAGCAGGAAGGCTAAAGGCTGTTTAATGTTTGATCTAACTGTGTCAGACATTTGCGTTCTCACGTGCATGGACAATATCTTGAAAACTTCAGAGCTGCAGTGCATGTGTAAAAGTGGTTAGAAAGCAGTGCTTTAACACAGGTTTTGTCTCTTTGCGTAGCTGCTCGGTCCATCCAGACTCCCCTCGATATACAACAGTGATGCCAGCAACTCAAATACAAGCTCTCTCCAAGTGATTCCTTCATCATCAACATCTGCATCCATGATCCATTAGCTCAACAGCAACATCTGTCAGCTGTGCATCCAACTCGGGGGAATCGCCTGCTGTGCTCAGCCAGTGGGCCGCAATTTCTGTGCCTTGTTGATGGCCTCGCTGTATCCTGTGCTGGAGAAAGCTGGTGAGGAGACACTGCTGGTGAGCCAGGCGGCGCTGAGCTCCATGTAGGACATCAGTAAGGCCTGTGGATACACTTCCCTCAAGGAACTGATCAATGAGAACTCTGACTACCTGCTTAATGACATATCACTCAACCTTCAGAGGCTCAGCCAGCATCCACAGGTAGTTATGAGGTGTTTTTGTTTTTAGCCCAGAATGGACACAGAAATGAGTGCTGGAGGGTTTACCCGATTTCCTTCTTTGTCTGCTTAAGCCTGTGCGTCCCTTTCAGTAAGTGATTTGAATCCACCTGACATTCAGAAGGTCGTGGTAGAGCATATCGTACGAAGGCAAGATGTCAAACACATCCAGTCCCAGGTTAGACTCCGTACCTTCTCCGGTAAGGTTCCCAGACCTAACAACAAAACTGATTATGACACGTGGCGCACACAAATTAACCTGCTCCAAAATGACCCCAGCATGTCCCCGCTGCAAATATCCAGAAAGATCCATGAGAGCCTGCTCCCACCAGCAGCTGATATAGTTAAAATGTGTGACTCACAGGTGCTATAGCGTACGGCCACAGCTTCACTCTGAGCTCCATCTCCATAGAGTGCAGACAGTGATATCTGATACTCCTTAAGACACAGGACAACAGTTTATTGAGATATTGTATTTTTTATTTCATAATATGTACTCCAACAACTCAATAGTTCTTCCCCACCTGCCTCAGGTCGCCTCCACTTAGGGAGATCCACTTAATGAGGTAAGAAACATCATCATCATCTGCAGCTTCCCAGCGCACCGTGATGTCACTGTCTGAGAAATTAGTTATCCTAAGGTCTGAAGGAGGAGGCACCTTCACTAGAAGAAAAGAATAATGTGTATGGGAATTTTTTAAAAATGGGAAAGCTACATCTTTATATCTTTCATTATTAATAACATTTACAGTACTGTGCAAAAGTCATGAGCCACACGCTAAAGTATTTCATTGGACATTATCTGTTTTTTCCAATCCTTTTTAATCCAGTTCTTGTACCTGACCATTTTCTGAGTAATGTTTTTTGTTTGTTTGTTTGTTTGTGTAAACACTTGTTTGTTTGTTTGTTTGTGTAAACACTTTGCACTGACCATTATTGGAGAATTAAAAAGCACCTAATTCAAGGAATATGTGTACACATAACAGAAAACTTGGGAAAGAACCAATTTGAAATCTTTAAGCACTTTGTTACTAGCGGCCTGTCACAAAAACACATTTTGTATAGTGTTTTTTTTTTATCTTGTTAATAAAATGTATACAAATGTGTGTGATTAATCACAATGTGTTAGTGTGTAATCACCCTGAGACATGCATGCCTGTCTGTAAGAGTCAGATCTAAAGCCACTTCTTTTTTTCTTTTTTTCTTTTTTTTTTGCCTGTCCCGTTTGGCTCTTTTGCCATCAGAATTGTTGTCTAAAGGCAAAGAAAGATGCCCAACGGATTTACTTTACCAAATTGACCATCCCAGCCTTGCCGTAATGGTCCATTTGATTCACCTTTTATTGTTTATTTTATTTTCACTTGCTGAATACGGGACAGACTTGACTGGGGGAAAGAAGGGGAGAAAGAAAGAGGGAAAGAGAAACAGCTGAGAAGAGGGACGGGGGAGAAGGGCAAAAAACAAAAACCAACAGAATGAGCAGGGAAAAAAAAAGAAATAAAAAATGCATATATCGATCACCTGGATCACCTGCTGAGAAAGAAAAAAGAAAACAAGCAGAAGAGAACAAGAGTAATAGAATAAACAGCATCACAATGATATATGGGAATATGACAGTAAATACTAAATATTAAACATTATTGTGCAGCACATAAGATCAACAGAACACAGTGTGCTTTGAGGTAGGAGCCAAAAAGGGTGTAGTTTGTGGGTGTGATCACCCATGTGTACACCTGTGAGCATGGATGCGCTTGTTTTTTTTTAAAAAGGTTCCTTCATGTAATGATCTGCTAGAGGGTGTGGGGGGGCCACAGCCCCGTCCTCCAGGGCATGAAGCAGGTATGGAGGAGATCAAAACTCCAGACATCCAGAGGCCCCCAGAACACAAGAGACCAAGGAAGACCAACAGAGGGGCAGCCGCGCCACTGTCCCAGAAAGAGCTGAGGAGAGTCCCAGATGAGGGCTCACTCAGCAGCCGCGGAGCAGAAGCCAGGGGGAGTTGCAGTGACGCGCCCGTGAGCTCCGCCGGCAGCCAGCCGTGCCTGAGTGACCGAGCCCCAGGCCGAGAGGCCGGGGGCACCCCACCTCCGAAGTGGCCCGAGCGAGCCCCAGGCTCCAGGCCCCGATAAGCGGCCGCCAAGGAGTGAGCCGGTGTGTACCTGGACGCCCATCCCCGGACACAAAGAACCACCAACGCACCGATGTCTGAGGGAGTCCGCCACTGGCAGGGGAAGTGGTGGTAGGGGGAGATAGGCCTCCAAACCTTGGAGGGCCTGAGATGTCCCCAGAGAGGTGGCGCCTGACACCCAACCTGACATATAGACACAGAAATACAGGCACACACATATACAAACATCCATTCCCACCCTCATGCTCTCATATGCACTTACTCCACACTCAACCAACGTGGAGACAGACATAAAGAGACGCTGTACACACGATCACACTCCCCAAGCGTACCCTACAAACCGGGTCTAGGTACCCTTGCCCCTGGAGGGGGAACTGCACCCAGACCCAGGTGGTATTACCCTTTTCCCTGCGGTGGGGGGAGGCAGACCGCCCCGACTCCGCAGCAGCAGGGAGGCCCCACACCCCAGACCGCAGTCGGACGGCCAACTCCTCCTCCTAGCCCCCCCCCCCCCCCCGCTCCAGCAGGTCGCAGAGAATGGGGGTGAGAGAAGACTCCAAACCTCCCTCCACCCGCTCATTGTAGTGTTGATGCATGTGTGTTCTAAGGTGCATTTAAAACCCAGGAGGGCATGGAGCTACCTGCCAGAGAGCAGCAGGTAAGCGCATGGTCCCTCCTGCTAGCCCTCAATGTCTACCGGTATGTGTATTTAACCTTGAGAGCACTTTGTTACTAGCGGCCTGTCACAAAAACACATTTTGTATAGTGTTTTTTTTATTATCTTGTTAATAAAATGTATACAAATGTGTGTGATTAATCACAATGTGTTAGTGTGTAATCACCCTGAGACATGCATGCCTGTCTGTAAGAGTCAGATCTAAAGCCACTTGTGATTTGGAGATGCAGCCTGCAGATTGTGTCCAGATTATCCCAGCTCTCTTCACTATATATCCAGGCTTCACTTATCAAATGTGTAAAATTCAAGGCTGGTCCTTAAAAGTTGCCAACAATGCAAAAACTGCATAGCCACACAAGTCCCAGCGTTTCCCACCGCAGCAGCTGTGAAACGAAAGAGGAGAAAGGATGAATGAGTGTTTGCTTATCGGCTCTCCGCTCTCCCCCAAGCTGGCGTTGTTCTTGGTAGCCATGACAACGGAGATAGTCCCAGCTTTGTAAATACAGGCCCCAACAGCCCAAAAAAGAAAAGAAAAAAAAGGGATTGGGATTCCCTGCGCAGACCAGGAATCCCCCTAGCAGACTGAAGACACAGATAGGACCTGAACTCAGTGAGTGTGTTCGAGCCGAGGCTCGAACCAGGGCCTGTCTGTGCTTGAGGTTGCCAGGGGCCGGCAAGTGTTCTGCGCCACCTGCCCGCCGTGTAAGCTGTACAAATTTGCTATATTTGACTTCTCTGAATATAAATTATTTTTGAAAAGGAAAAGTAATAATTTTAATGTGAGGCAAAACATGTATGGTGCTCGATAAAGATGACACGCCGACTCACTTCTTCTTCTTTCTTTTTTTTGCAAAGTTTGTTTTCATATTAAACCAGTGTCAGTGACGTCATTCTATGCGACTACCACAGTAAAGGAAAAGCCTGGATCTGTACATCTTTTTCTTTTCTTTTTGTTGTCTAAAACACAAAAATCGCGAAACAGTCAGCTCACAAAGTTGCAGGTTGGTGGCAATTTGGCAGAACAGCCAATGACTTAAAACATTTAAGTGCATATATCTTGCCACAAGACATGTGCGCTAAGCTAGCCAAATTCGTTTCTGTTAGCGAATCAAGTTCAAGCTCCTCACATATCATCATCCAGGGTACAGTCATATGCTCATGAGGAGATCCCACGCAGGTAACACTACGGCAGTGCAACAAGTTAAATATGCACACATTTTAAGCTATTTCCTAATATCTAACCATTATGATAAATGTTTGCCTGCAACCGACACAACCAACACAAATGTCATTGAAAAAAACAAAACCCTGTGATCACATGTTTCTGTTTTTCTAGAACAGAAGAAGCACAATTTAAAAAGCCAGTAGTAATAAATCTTTGTTGTTACTGCATGATTCGAATGAAGTACCTGAAGTCTGGCTGGAATAAGAAGTGGTAATCTGTGTACTGTGCTAGTGATCTGCATAATTCACCTCATCTGTTTGGATGGCAGAAGTCGGCTAACTACACAGCTAATTTCATCAGGCTGCTAATGAAACATCTAAAATGATAGATGGTTAACTACACAACGGAAGTAACAGCATTACAATCACTTGATTTAATTACATTTTCCCCCCAAACATTTGATCCAAATTAGCAAAGTACTGCAGCCATCTGAACCTTCTAGGTGTTACATGTTACAGTGTTCCACTCTGGCCAGCTTTGAAAATGGAAAACTCTTTGCGTGGTTTACTCGGTTCTGTAAATAAGGCTCCTTTCATTTGTGAGACTGTATTCCACAGCCAGTTGTCTTCTCTCCCCTTTGGTCCGCCCTTACAAGGTGAAGGTGCTGCCCACCCATGATACCAGCAAGGTGCGTGCAAGTGGATCCGGCCTTAACACCACTGGAGCGCCCACCTCTCTGCCAGTGAAGGTCACCATTGATGCCAAAGATGCAGGTGAGGGACTGCTGGCAGTGCAGATCACTGTGAGTGCATGAACGTGGACCACACAATAATGTATTCAAAGCATTGATATTTAGGTAACAGTTTTTGTTTTCTCCTGAAGGACCCAGAGGGGAAGCCCAAGAAGCAGATATCTGTGACAGCCATGATGGGACCTACCTGGTGTTTTATGTGCCAGACATGACTGACAGATACACCACTCTCATTAAGTACGGAGGAGACAAGATCCCTTATTCACCCTACTGAATCACCGGAGATGCCAGCAAGTGCACTGTCACTGAATGTTGTCCAGTGGCCAGGTAGGACTCACTTCCTTGGTTGCTTATACACTTTTAGTTTTCTTTGAAAACGGCCCTTTAAGTCACTTGATCCATGACTTGAGCGAGCACTCTCCATTTGTTCATTTCATAGTTATTGTAGAAAAGATAAGAAATGATGCTTTAGTCTTTTTGTAAATTATAGTCAAACATACAATAAACTGAGGTATTCCCTTTGGTTAACAGAGCAATCCGATAATAAAAGTGGACAAAGCACATCGAGTTGCCACAAATATCTTTGTATATTACGCAGTGGGGCAAAAAATGAGGTGACCAAATACTTCTTTTCCACCATAATTTGCAAATCAGTTCTTTAAAACTCGGACAAGTTAGAGGTATACCTATGATGAAAATGACAGGCCTCTCTCATATTTTTAAGTGGGAGAACGTGCACAATTGGTGGCTGACTAAATACTTTTTTGCCCCACTGTATTTGATCCTGTCTCCCTCAATACTATTTAATATCTAAATGCTTGATTCATCATATTATAACAAATGTGCTGTTGTAGCTACTGACAGTGAGTTTGATTCCATTTTTTCCATCTACCAAAGAGAAATAATATCTCTTAGTGGCAGGTGGATCACACGTTGATTCTAACACTTTGCATATGACTGGGTAGGATGAGCATTTTATAAGCGCTTGTGTGGTTTTTGTTTATTTAAGGAAATACATCAGTTTCCCTTGTATTTTAAATTTGAGTGAAGATCCTAAATTGGCCCCCACTCTTCACTTTGAGAAAAGGCTAATCTGTCTTATCCCCACATGAGCACAGTCAGATATAATACAGGCTTTCACTCAGGAGCAGGAAGGCTAAAGGCTGTTTAATGTTTGATCTAACTGTGTCAGACATTTGCGTTCTCACGTGCATGGACAATATCTTGAAAACTTCAGAGCTGCAGTGCATGTGTAAAAGTGGTTAGAAAGCAGTGCTTTAACACAGGTTTTGTCTCTTTGCGTAGCTGCTCGGTCCATCCAGACTCCCCTCGATATACAACAGTGATGCCAGCAACTCAAATACAAGCTCTCTCCAAGTGATTCCTTCATCATCAACATCTGCATCCATGATCCATTAGCTCAACAGCAACATCTGTCAGCTGTGCATCCAACTCGGGGGAATCGCCTGCTGTGCTCAGCCAGTGGGCCGCAATTTCTGTGCCTTGTTGATGGCCTCGCTGTATCCTGTGCTGGAGAAAGCTGGTGAGGAGACACTGCTGGTGAGCCAGGCGGCGCTGAGCTCCATGTAGGACATCAGTAAGGCCTGTGGATACACTTCCCTCAAGGAACTGATCAATGAGAACTCTGACTACCTGCTTAATGACATATCACTCAACCTTCAGAGGCTCAGCCAGCATCCACAGGTAGTTATGAGGTGTTTTTGTTTTTAGCCCAGAATGGACACAGAAATGAGTGCTGGAGGGTTTACCCGATTTCCTTCTTTGTCTGCTTAAGCCTGTGCGTCCCTTTCAGTAAGTGATTTGAATCCACCTGACATTCAGAAGGTCGTGGTAGAGCATATCGTACGAAGGCAAGATGTCAAACACATCCAGTCCCAGGTTAGACTCCGTACCTTCTCCGGTAAGGTTCCCAGACCTAACAACAAAACTGATTATGACACGTGGCGCACACAAATTAACCTGCTCCAAAATGACCCCAGCATGTCCCCGCTGCAAATATCCAGAAAGATCCATGAGAGCCTGCTCCCACCAGCAGCTGATATAGTTAAAATGTGTGACTCACAGGTGCTATAGCGTACGGCCACAGCTTCACTCTGAGCTCCATCTCCATAGAGTGCAGACAGTGATATCTGATACTCCTTAAGACACAGGACAACAGTTTATTGAGATATTGTATTTTTTATTTCATAATATGTACTCCAACAACTCAATAGTTCTTCCCCACCTGCCTCAGGTCGCCTCCACTTAGGGAGATCCACTTAATGAGGTAAGAAACATCATCATCATCTGCAGCTTCCCAGCGCACCGTGATGTCACTGTCTGAGAAATTAGTTATCCTAAGGTCTGAAGGAGGAGGCACCTTCACTAGAAGAAAAGAATAATGTGTATGGGAATTTTTTAAAAATGGGAAAGCTACATCTTTATATCTTTCATTATTAATAACATTTACAGTACTGTGCAAAAGTCATGAGCCACACGCTAAAGTATTTCATTGGACATTATCTGTTTTTTCCAATCCTTTTTAATCCAGTTCTTGTACCTGACCATTTTCTGAGTAATGTTTTTTGTTTGTTTGTTTGTTTGTGTAAACACTTGTTTGTTTGTTTGTTTGTGTAAACACTTTGCACTGACCATTATTGGAGAATTAAAAAGCACCTAATTCAAGGAATATGTGTACACATAACAGAAAACTTGGGAAAGAACCAATTTGAAATCTTTAAGCACTTTGTTACTAGCGGCCTGTCACAAAAACACATTTTGTATAGTGTTTTTTTTTTTATCTTGTTAATAAAATGTATACAAATGTGTGTGATTAATCACAATGTGTTAGTGTGTAATCACCCTGAGACATGCATGCCTGTCTGTAAGAGTCAGATCTAAAGCCACTTCTTTTTTTCTTTTTTTCTTTTTTTTTTGCCTGTCCCGTTTGGCTCTTTTGCCATCAGAATTGTTGTCTAAAGGCAAAGAAAGATGCCCAACGGATTTACTTTACCAAATTGACCATCCCAGCCTTGCCGTAATGGTCCATTTGATTCACCTTTTATTGTTTATTTTATTTTCACTTGCTGAATACGGGACAGACTTGACTGGGGGAAAGAAGGGGAGAAAGAAAGAGGGAAAGAGAAACAGCTGAGAAGAGGGACGGGGGAGAAGGGCAAAAAACAAAAACCAACAGAATGAGCAGGGAAAAAAAAAGAAATAAAAAATGCATATATCGATCACCTGGATCACCTGCTGAGAAAGAAAAAAGAAAACAAGCAGAAGAGAACAAGAGTAATAGAATAAACAGCATCACAATGATATATGGGAATATGACAGTAAATACTAAATATTAAACATTATTGTGCAGCACATAAGATCAACAGAACACAGTGTGCTTTGAGGTAGGAGCCAAAAAGGGTGTAGTTTGTGGGTGTGATCACCCATGTGTACACCTGTGAGCATGGATGCGCTTGTTTTTTTTTAAAAAGGTTCCTTCATGTAATGATCTGCTAGAGGGTGTGGGGGGGCCACAGCCCCGTCCTCCAGGGCATGAAGCAGGTATGGAGGAGATCAAAACTCCAGACATCCAGAGGCCCCCAGAACACAAGAGACCAAGGAAGACCAACAGAGGGGCAGCCGCGCCACTGTCCCAGAAAGAGCTGAGGAGAGTCCCAGATGAGGGCTCACTCAGCAGCCGCGGAGCAGAAGCCAGGGGGAGTTGCAGTGACGCGCCCGTGAGCTCCGCCGGCAGCCAGCCGTGCCTGAGTGACCGAGCCCCAGGCCGAGAGGCCGGGGGCACCCCACCTCCGAAGTGGCCCGAGCGAGCCCCAGGCTCCAGGCCCCGATAAGCGGCCGCCAAGGAGTGAGCCGGTGTGTACCTGGACGCCCATCCCCGGACACAAAGAACCACCAACGCACCGATGTCTGAGGGAGTCCGCCACTGGCAGGGGAAGTGGTGGTAGGGGGAGATAGGCCTCCAAACCTTGGAGGGCCTGAGATGTCCCCAGAGAGGTGGCGCCTGACACCCAACCTGACATATAGACACAGAAATACAGGCACACACATATACAAACATCCATTCCCACCCTCATGCTCTCATATGCACTTACTCCACACTCAACCAACGTGGAGACAGACATAAAGAGACGCTGTACACACGATCACACTCCCCAAGCGTACCCTACAAACCGGGTCTAGGTACCCTTGCCCCTGGAGGGGGAACTGCACCCAGACCCAGGTGGTATTACCCTTTTCCCTGCGGTGGGGGGAGGCAGACCGCCCCGACTCCGCAGCAGCAGGGAGGCCCCACACCCCAGACCGCAGTCGGACGGCCAACTCCTCCTCCTAGCCCCCCCCGCTCCAGCAGGTCGCAGAGAATGGGGGTGAGAGAAGACTCCAAACCTCCCTCCACCCGCTCATTGTAGTGTTGATGCATGTGTGTTCTAAGGTGCATTTAAAACCCAGGAGGGCATGGAGCTACCTGCCAGAGAGCAGCAGGTAAGCGCATGGTCCCTCCTGCTAGCCCTCAATGTCTACCGGTATGTGTATTTAACCTTGAGAGCACTTTGTTACTAGCGGCCTGTCACAAAAACACATTTTGTATAGTGTTTTTTTTATTATCTTGTTAATAAAATGTATACAAATGTGTGTGATTAATCACAATGTGTTAGTGTGTAATCACCCTGAGACATGCATGCCTGTCTGTAAGAGTCAGATCTAAAGCCACTTGTGATTTGGAGATGCAGCCTGCAGATTGTGTCCAGATTATCCCAGCTCTCTTCACTATATATCCAGGCTTCACTTATCAAATGTGTAAAATTCAAGGCTGGTCCTTAAAAGTTGCCAACAATGCAAAAACTGCATAGCCACACAAGTCCCAGCGTTTCCCACCGCAGCAGCTGTGAAACGAAAGAGGAGAAAGGATGAATGAGTGTTTGCTTATCGGCTCTCCGCTCTCCCCCAAGCTGGCGTTGTTCTTGGTAGCCATGACAACGGAGATAGTCCCAGCTTTGTAAATACAGGCCCCAACAGCCCAAAAAAGAAAAGAAAAAAAAAGGATTGGGATTCCCTGCGCAGACCAGGAATCCCCCTAGCAGACTGAAGACACAGATAGGACCTGAACTCAGTGAGTGTGTTCGAGCCGAGGCTCGAACCAGGGCCTGTCTGTGCTTGAGGTTGCCAGGGGCCGGCAAGTGTTCTGCGCCACCTGCCCGCCGTGTAAGCTGTACAAATTTGCTATATTTGACTTCTCTGAATATAAATTATTTTTGAAAAGGAAAAGTAATAATTTTAATGTGAGGCAAAACATGTATGGTGCTCGATAAAGATGACACGCCGACTCACTTCTTCTTCTTTCTTTTTTTTGCAAAGTTTGTTTTCATATTAAACCAGTGTCAGTGACGTCATTCTATGCGACTACCACAGTAAAGGAAAAGCCTGGATCTGTACATCTTTTTCTTTTCTTTTTGTTGTCTAAAACACAAAAATCGCGAAACAGTCAGCTCACAAAGTTGCAGGTTGGTGGCAATTTGGCAGAACAGCCAATGACTTAAAACATTTAAGTGCATATATCTTGCCACAAGACATGTGCGCTAAGCTAGCCAAATGAGTTTCTGTTAGCGAATCAAGTTCAAGCTCCTCACATATCATCATCCAGGGTACAGTCATATGCTCATGAGGAGATCCCACGCAGGTAACACTACGGCAGTGCAACAAGTTAAATATGCACACATTTTAAGCTATTTCCTAATATCTAACCATTATGATAAATGTTTGCCTGCAACCGACACAACCAACACAAATGTCATTGAAAAAAACAAAACCCTGTGATCACATGTTTCTGTTTTTCTAGAACAGAAGAAGCACAATTTAAAAAGCCAGTAGTAATAAATCTTTGTTGTTACTGCATGATTCGAATGAAGTACCTGAAGTCTGGCTGGAATAAGAAGTGGTAATCTGTGTACTGTGCTAGTGATCTGCATAATTCACCTCATCTGTTTGGATGGCAGAAGTCGGCTAACTACACAGCTAATTTCATCAGGCTGCTAATGAAACATCTAAAATGATAGATGGTTAACTACACAACGGAAGTAACAGCATTACAATCACTTGATTTAATTACATTTTCCCCCCAAACTTTTGATCCAAATTAGCAAAGTACTGCAGCCATCTGAACCTTCTAGGTGTTACATGTTACAGTGTTCCACTCTGGCCAGCTTTGAAAATGGAAAACTCTTTGCGTGGTTTACTCGGTTCTGTAAATAAGGCTCCTTTCATTTGTGAGACTGTATTCCACAGCCAGTTGTCTTCTCTCCCCTTTGGTCCGCCCTTACAAGGTGAAGGTGCTGCCCACCCATGATACCAGCAAGGTGCGTGCAAGTGGATCCGGCCTTAACACCACTGGAGCGCCCACCTCTCTGCCAGTGAAGGTCACCATTGATGCCAAAGATGCAGGTGAGGGACTGCTGGCAGTGCAGATCACTGTGAGTGCATGAACGTGGACCACACAATAATGTATTCAAAGCATTGATATTTAGGTAACAGTTTTTGTTTTCTCCTGAAGGACCCAGAGGGGAAGCCCAAGAAGCAGATATCTGTGACAGCCATGATGGGACCTACCTGGTGTTTTATGTGCCAGACATGACTGACAGATACACCACTCTCATTAAGTACGGAGGAGACAAGATCCCTTATTCACCCTACTGAATCAGGGCTCTGCCCACCGGAGATGCCAGCAAGTGCACTGTCACTGAATGTTGTCCAGTGGCCAGGTAGGACTCACTTCCTTGGTTGCTTATACACTTTTAGTTTTCTTTGAAAACGGCCCTTTAAGTCACTTGATCCATGACTTGAGCGAGCACTCTCCATTTGTTCATTTCATAGTTATTGTAGAAAAGATAAGAAATGATGCTTTAGTCTTTTTGTAAATTATAGTCAAACATACAATAAACTGAGGTATTCCCTTTGGTTAACAGAGCAATCCGATAATAAAAGTGGACAAAGCACATCGAGTTGCCACAAATATCTTTGTATATTACGCAGTGGGGCAAAAAATGAGGTGACCAAATACTTCTTTTCCACCATAATTTGCAAATCAGTTCTTTAAAACTCGGACAAGTTAGAGGTATACCTATGATGAAAATGACAGGCCTCTCTCATATTTTTAAGTGGGAGAACGTGCACAAATGGTGGCTGACTAAATACTTTTTTGCCCCACTGTATTTGATCCTGTCTCCCTCAATACTATTTAATATCTAAATGCTTGATTCATCATATTATAACAAATGTGCTGTTGTAGCTACTGACAGTGAGTTTGATTCCATTTTTTCCATCTACCAAAGAGAAATAATATCTCTTAGTGGCAGGTGGATCACACGTTGATTCTAACACTTTGCATATGACTGGGTAGGATGAGCATTTTATAAGCGCTTGTGTGGTTTTTGTTTATTTAAGGAAATACATCAGTTTCCCTTGTATTTTAAATTTGAGTGAAGATCCTAAATTGGCCCCCACTCTTCACTTTGAGAAAAGGCTAATCTGTCTTATCCCCACATGAGCACAGTCAGATATAATACAGGCTTTCACTCAGGAGCAGGAAGGCTAAAGGCTGTTTAATGTTTGATCTAACTGTGTCAGACATTTGCGTTCTCACGTGCATGGACAATATCTTGAAAACTTCAGAGCTGCAGTGCATGTGTAAAAGTGGTTAGAAAGCAGTGCTTTAACACAGGTTTTGTCTCTTTGCGTAGCTGCTCGGTCCATCCAGACTCCCCTCGATATACAACAGTGATGCCAGCAACTCAAATACAAGCTCTCTCCAAGTGATTCCTTCATCATCAACATCTGCATCCATGATCCATTAGCTCAACAGCAACATCTGTCAGCTGTGCATCCAACTCGGGGGAATCGCCTGCTGTGCTCAGCCAGTGGGCCGCAATTTCTGTGCCTTGTTGATGGCCTCGCTGTATCCTGTGCTGGAGAAAGCTGGTGAGGAGACACTGCTGGTGAGCCAGGCGGCGCTGAGCTCCATGTAGGACATCAGTAAGGCCTGTGGATACACTTCCCTCAAGGAACTGATCAATGAGAACTCTGACTACCTGCTTAATGACATATCACTCAACCTTCAGAGGCTCAGCCAGCATCCACAGGTAGTTATGAGGTGTTTTTGTTTTTAGCCCAAAATGGACACAGAAATGAGTGCTGGAGGGTTTACCCGATTTCCTTCTTTGTCTGCTTAAGCCTGTGCGTCCCTTTCAGTAAGTGATTTGAATCCACCTGACATTCAGAAGGTCGTGGTAGAGCATATCGTACGAAGGCAAGATGTCAAACACATCCAGTCCCAGGTTAGACTCCGTACCTTCTCCGGTAAGGTTCCCAGACCTAACAACAAAACTGATTATGACACGTGGCGCACACAAATTAACCTGCTCCAAAATGACCCCAGCATGTCCCCGCTGCAAATATCCAGAAAGATCCATGAGAGCCTGCTCCCACCAGCAGCTGATATAGTTAAAATGTGTGACTCACAGGTGCTATAGCGTACGGCCACAGCTTCACTCTGAGCTCCATCTCCATAGAGTGCAGACAGTGATATCTGATACTCCTTAAGACACAGGACAACAGTTTATTGAGATATTGTATTTTTTATTTCATAATATGTACTCCAACAACTCAATAGTTCTTCCCCACCTGCCTCAGGTCGCCTCCACTTAGGGAGATCCACTTAATGAGGTAAGAAACATCATCATCATCTGCAGCTTCCCAGCGCACCGTGATGTCACTGTCTGAGAAATTAGTTATCCTAAGGTCTGAAGGAGGAGGCACCTTCACTAGAAGAAAAGAATAATGTGTATGGGAATTTTTTAAAAATGGGAAAGCTACATCTTTATATCTTTCATTATTAATAACATTTACAGTACTGTGCAAAAGTCATGAGCCACACGCTGAAGTATTTCATTGGACATTATCTGTTTTTTCCAATCCTTTTTAATCCAGTTCTTGTACCTGACCATTTTCTGAGTAATGTTTTTTGTTTGTTTGTTTGTGTAAACACTTGTTTGTTTGTTTGTTTGTTTGTGTAAACACTTTGCACTGACCATTATTGGAGAATTAAAAAGCACCTAATTCAAGGAATATGTGTACACATAACAGAAAACTTGGGAAAGAACCAATTTGAAATCTTTAAGCACTTTGTTACTAGCGGCCTGTCACAAAAACACATTTTGTATAGTGTTTTTTTTTTATCTTGTTAATAAAATGTATACAAATGTGTGTGATTAATCACAATGTGTTAGTGTGTAATCACCCTGAGACATGCATGCCTGTCTGTAAGAGTCAGATCTAAAGCCACTTCTTTTTTTTCTTTTTTTCTTTTTTTTTTGCCTGTCCCGTTTGGCTCTTTTGCCATCAGAATTGTTGTCTAAAGGCAAAGAAAGATGCCCAACGGATTTACTTTACCAAATTGACCATCCCAGCCTTGCCGTAATGGTCCATTTGATTCACCTTTTATTGTTTATTTTATTTTCACTTGCTGAATACGGGACAGACTTGACTGGGGGAAAGAAGGGGAGAAAGAAAGAGGGAAAGAGAAACAGCTGAGAAGAGGGACGGGGGAGAAGGGCAAAAAACAAAAACCAACAGAATGAGCAGAAAAAAAAAGAAATAAAAAATGCATATATCGATCACCTGGATCACCTGCTGAGAAAGAAAAAAGAAAACAAGCAGAAGAGAACAAGAGTAATAGAATAAACAGCATCACAATGATATATGGGAATATGACAGTAAATACTAAATATTAAACATTATTGTGCAGCACATAAGATCAACAGAACACAGTGTGCTTTGAGGTAGGAGCCAAAAAGGGTGTAGTTTGTGGGTGTGATCACCCATGTGTACACCTGTGAGCATGGATGCGCTTGTTTTTTTTAAAAAGGTTCCTTCATGTAATGATCTGCTAGAGGGTGTGGGGGGGCCACAGCCCCGTCCTCCAGGGCATGAAGCAGGTATGGAGGAGATCAAAACTCCAGACATCCAGAGGCCCCCAGAACACAAGAGACCAAGGAAGACCAACAGAGGGGCAGCCGCGCCACTGTCCCAGAAAGAGCTGAGGAGAGTCCCAGATGAGGGCTCACTCAGCAGCCGCGGAGCAGAAGCCAGGGGGAGTTGCAGTGACGCGCCCGTGAGTGGCCCGAGCGAGCCCCAGGCTCCAGGCCCCGATAAGCGGCCGCCAAGGAGTGAGCCGGTGTGTACCTGGACGCCCATCCCCGGACACAAAGAACCACCAACGCACCGATGTCTGAGGGAGTCCGCCACTGGCAGGGGAAGTGGTGGTAGGGGGAGATAGGCCTCCAAACCTTGGAGGGCCTGAGATGTCCCCAGAGAGGTGGCGCCTGACACCCAACCTGACATATAGACACAGAAATACAGGCACACACATATACAAACATCCATTCCCACCCTCATGCTCTCATATGCACTTACTCCACACTCAACCAACGTGGAGACAGACATAAAGAGACGCTGTACACACGATCACACTCCCCAAGCGTACCCTACAAACCGGGTCTAGGTACCCTTGCCCCTGGAGGGGGAACTGCACCCAGACCCAGGTGGTATTACCCTTTTCCCTGCGGTGGGGGGAGGCAGACCGCCCCGACTCCGCAGCAGCAGGGAGGCCCCACACCCCAGACCGCAGTCGGACGGCCAACTCCTCCTCCTAGCCCCCCCCGCTCCAGCAGGTCGCAGAGAATGGGGGTGAGAGAAGACTCCAAACCTCCCTCCACCCGCTCATTGTAGTGTTGATGCATGTGTGTTCTAAGGTGCATTTAAAACCCAGGAGGGCATGGAGCTACCTGCCAGAGAGCAGCAGGTAAGCGCATGGTCCCTCCTGCTAGCCCTCAATGTCTACCGGTATGTGTATTTAACCTTGAGAGCACTTTGTTACTAGCGGCCTGTCACAAAAACACATTTTGTATAGTGTTTTTTTAATTATCTTGTTAATAAAATGTATACAAATGTGTGTGATTAATCACAATGTGTTAGTGTGTAATCACCCTGAGACATGCATGCCTGTCTGTAAGAGTCAGATCTAAAGCCACTTGTGATTTGGAGATGCAGCCTGCAGATTCTGTCCAGATTATCCCAGCTCTCTTCACTATATATCCAGGCTTCACTTATCAAATGTGTAAAATTCAAGGCTGGTCCTTAAAAGTTGCCAACAATGCAAAAACTGCATAGCCACACAAGTCCCAGCGTTTCCCACCGCAGCAGCTGTGAAACGAAAGAGGAGAAAGGATGAATGAGTGTTTGCTTATCGGCTCTCCGCTCTCCCCCAAGCTGGCGTTGTTCTTGGTAGCCATGACAACGGAGATAGTCCCAGCTTTGTAAATACAGGCCCCAACAGCCCAAAAAAGAAAAGAAAAAAAAAGGATTGGGATTCCCTGCGCAGACCAGGAATCCCCCTAGCAGACTGAAGACACAGATAGGACCTGAACTCAGTGAGTGTGTTCGAGCCGAGGCTCGAACCAGGGCCTGTCTGTGCTTCAAGTTGCCAGGGGCCGGCAAGTGTTCTGCGCCACCTGGCGGCCGTGTAAGCCGTACAAATTTGCTATATTTGACTTCTCTGAATATAAATTATTTTTGAAAAGGAAAAATAATAATTTTAATGTGAGGCAAAACATGTATGGTGCTCGATAAAGATGACACGCCGACTCACTTCTTCTTCTTTCTTTTTTTTGCAAAGTTTGTTTTCATATTAAACCAGTGTCAGTGACGTCATTCTATGCGACTACCACAGTAAAGGAAAAGCCTGGATCTGTACATCTTTTTCTTTTATTTTTGTTGTCTAAAACACAAAAATCGCGAAACAGTCAGCTCACAAAGTTGCAGGTTGGTGGCAATTTGGCAGAACAGCCAATGACTTAAAACATTTAAGTGCATATATCTTGCCACAAGACATGTGCGCTAAGCTAGCCAAATTAGTTTCTGTTAGCGAATCAAGTTCAAGCTCCTCACATATCATCATCCAGGGTACAGTCATATGCTCATGAGGAGATCCCACGCAGGTAACACTACGGCAGTGCAACAAGTTAAATATGCACACATTTTAAGCTATTTCCTAATATCTAACCATTATGATAAATGTTTGCCTGCAACCGACACAACCAACACAAATGTCATTGAAAAAAACAAAACCCTGTGATCACATGTTTCTGTTTTTCTAGAACAGAAGAAGCACAATTTAAAAAGCCAGTAGTAATAAATCTTTGTTGTTACTGCATGATTCGAATGAAGTACCTGAAGTCTGGCTGGAATAAGAAGTGGTAATCTGTGTACTGTGCTAGTGATCTGCATAATTCACCTCATCTGTTTGGATGGCAGAAGTCGGCTAACTACACAGCTAATTTCATCAGGCTGCTAATGAAACATCTAAAATGATAGATGGTTAACTACACAACGGAAGTAACAGCATTACAATCACTTGATTTAATTACATTTTCCCCCCAAACATTTGATCCAAATTAGCAAAGTACTGCAGCCATCTGAACCTTCTAGGTGTTACATGTTACAGTGTTCCACTCTGGCCAGCTTTGAAAATGGAAAACTCTTTGCGTGGTTTACTCGGTTCTGTAAATAAGGCTCCTTTCATTTGTGAGACTGTATTCCACAGCCAGTTGTCTTCTCTCCCCTTTGGTCCGCCCTTACAAGGTGAAGGTGCTGCCCACCCATGATACCAGCAAGGTGCGTGCAAGTGGATCCGGCCTTAACACCACTGGAGCGCCCACCTCTCTGCCAGTGAAGGTCACCATTGATGCCAAAGATGCAGGTGAGGGACTGCTGGCAGTGCAGATCACTGTGAGTGCATGAACGTGGACCACACAATAATGTATTCAAAGCATTGATATTTAGGTAACAGTTTTTGTTTTCTCCTGAAGGACCCAGAGGGGAAGCCCAAGAAGCAGATATCTGTGACAGCCATGATGGGACCTACCTGGTGTTTTATGTGCCAGACATGACTGACAGATACACCACTCTCATTAAGTACGGAGGAGACAAGATCCCTTATTCACCCTACTGAATCAGGGCTCTGCCCACCGGAGATGCCAGCAAGTGCACTGTCACTGAATGTTGTCCAGTGGCCAGGTAGGACTCACTTCCTTGGTTGCTTATACACTTTTAGTTTTCTTTGAAAACGGCCCTTTAAGTCACTTGATCCATGACTTGAGCGAGCACTCTCCATTTGTTCATTTCATAGTTATTGTAGAAAAGATAAGAAATGATGCTTTAGTCTTTTTGTAAATTATAGTCAAACATACAATAAACTGAGGTATTCCCTTTGGTTAACAGAGCAATCCGATAATAAAAGTGGACAAAGCACATCGAGTTGCCACAAATATCTTTGTATATTACGCAGTGGGGCAAAAAATGAGGTGACCAAATACTTCTTTTCCACCATAATTTGCAAATCAGTTCTTTAAAACTCGGACAAGTTAGAGGTATACCTATGATGAAAATGACAGGCCTCTCTCATATTTTTAAGTGGGAGAACGTGCACAATTGGTGGCTGACTAAATACTTTTTTGCCCCACTGTATTTGATCCTGTCTCCCTCAATACTATTTAATATCTAAATGCTTGATTCATCATATTATAACAAATGTGCTGTTGTAGCTACTGACAGTGAGTTTGATTCCATTTTTTCCATCTACCAAAGAGAAATAATATCTCTTAGTGGCAGGTGGATCACACGTTGATTCTAACACTTTGCATATGACTGGGTAGGATGAGCATTTTATAAGCGCTTGTGTGGTTTTTGTTTATTTAAGGAAATACATCAGTTTCCCTTGTATTTTAAATTTGAGTGAAGATCCTAAATTGGCCCCCACTCTTCACTTTGAGAAAAGGCTAATCTGTCTTATCCCCACATGAGCACAGTCAGATATAATACAGGCTTTCACTCAGGAGCAGGAAGGCTAAAGGCTGTTTAATGTTTGATCTAACTGTGTCAGACATTTGCGTTCTCACGTGCATGGACAATATCTTGAAAACTTCAGAGCTGCAGTGCATGTGTAAAAGTGGTTAGAAAGCAGTGCTTTAACACAGGTTTTGTCTCTTTGCGTAGCTGCTCGGTCCATCCAGACTCCCCTCGATATACAACAGTGATGCCAGCAACTCAAATACAAGCTCTCTCCAAGTGATTCCTTCATCATCAACATCTGCATCCATGATCCATTAGCTCAACAGCAACATCTGTCAGCTGTGCATCCAACTCGGGGGAATCGCCTGCTGTGCTCAGCCAGTGGGCCGCAATTTCTGTGCCTTGTTGATGGCCTCGCTGTATCCTGTGCTGGAGAAAGCTGGTGAGGAGACACTGCTGGTGAGCCAGGCGGCGCTGAGCTCCATGTAGGACATCAGTAAGGCCTGTGGATACACTTCCCTCAAGGAACTGATCAATGAGAACTCTGACTACCTGCTTAATGACATATCACTCAA
Organism: Aulonocara stuartgranti; assembly: GCF_965226115.1. Lineage (NCBI taxonomy): Eukaryota > Metazoa > Chordata > Actinopteri > Cichliformes > Cichlidae > Aulonocara > Aulonocara stuartgranti. The sequence continues at coordinate 23,506,864 of NC_138946.1, forward strand.
CCTTCAGAGGCTCAGCCAGCATCCACAGGTAGTTATGAGGTGTTTTTGTTTTTAGCCCAAAATGGACACAGAAATGAGTGCTGGAGGGTTTACCCGATTTCCTTCTTTGTCTGCTTAAGCCTGTGCGTCCCTTTCAGTAAGTGATTTGAATCCACCTGACATTCAGAAGGTCGTGGTAGAGCATATCGTACGAAGGCAAGATGTCAAACACATCCAGTCCCAGGTTAGACTCCGTACCTTCTCCGGTAAGGTTCCCAGACCTAACAACAAAACTGATTATGACACGTGGCGCACACAAATTAACCTGCTCCAAAATGACCCCAGCATGTCCCCGCTGCAAATATCCAGAAAGATCCATGAGAGCCTGCTCCCACCAGCAGCTGATATAGTTAAAATGTGTGACTCACAGGTGCTATAGCGTACGGCCACAGCTTCACTCTGAGCTCCATCTCCATAGAGTGCAGACAGTGATATCTGATACTCCTTAAGACACAGGACAACAGTTTATTGAGATATTGTATTTTTTATTTCATAATATGTACTCCAACAACTCAATAGTTCTTCCCCACCTGCCTCAGGTCGCCTCCACTTAGGGAGATCCACTTAATGAGGTAAGAAACATCATCATCATCTGCAGCTTCCCAGCGCACCGTGATGTCACTGTCTGAGAAATTAGTTATCCTAAGGTCTGAAGGAGGAGGCACCTTCACTAGAAGAAAAGAATAATGTGTATGGGAATTTTTTAAAAATGGGAAAGCTACATCTTTATATCTTTCATTATTAATAACATTTACAGTACTGTGCAAAAGTCATGAGCCACACGCTGAAGTATTTCATTGGACATTATCTGTTTTTTCCAATCCTTTTTAATCCAGTTCTTGTACCTGACCATTTTCTGAGTAATGTTTTTTGTTTGTTTGTTTGTGTAAACACTTGTTTGTTTGTTTGTTTGTGTAAACACTTTGCACTGACCATTATTGGAGAATTAAAAAGCACCTAATTCAAGGAATATGTGTACACATAACAGAAAACTTGGGAAAGAACCAATTTGAAATCTTTAAGCACTTTGTTACTAGCGGCCTGTCACAAAAACACATTTTGTATAGTGTTTTTTTTTTATCTTGTTAATAAAATGTATACAAATGTGTGTGATTAATCACAATGTGTTAGTGTGTAATCACCCTGAGACATGCATGCCTGTCTGTAAGAGTCAGATCTAAAGCCACTTCTTTTTTTTCTTTTTTTCTTTTTTTTTTGCCTGTCCCGTTTGGCTCTTTTGCCATCAGAATTGTTGTCTAAAGGCAAAGAAAGATGCCCAACGGATTTACTTTACCAAATTGACCATCCCAGCCTTGCCGTAATGGTCCATTTGATTCACCTTTTATTGTTTATTTTATTTTCACTTGCTGAATACGGGACAGACTTGACTGGGGGAAAGAAGGGGAGAAAGAAAGAGGGAAAGAGAAACAGCTGAGAAGAGGGACGGGGGAGAAGGGCAAAAAACAAAAACCAACAGAATGAGCAGAAAAAAAAAAGAAATAAAAAATGCATATATCGATCACCTGGATCACCTGCTGAGAAAGAAAAAAGAAAACAAGCAGAAGAGAACAAGAGTAATAGAATAAACAGCATCACAATGATATATGGGAATATGACAGTAAATACTAAATATTAAACATTATTGTGCAGCACATAAGATCAACAGAACACAGTGTGCTTTGAGGTAGGAGCCAAAAAGGGTGTAGTTTGTGGGTGTGATCACCCATGTGTACATGGATGCGCTTGTTTTTTTTAAAAAGGTTCCTTCATGTAATGATCTGCTAGAGGGTGTGGGGGGGCCACAGCCCCGTCCTCCAGGGCATGAAGCAGGTATGGAGGAGATCAAAACTCCAGACATCCAGAGGCCCCCAGAACACAAGAGACCAAGGAAGACCAACAGAGGGGCAGCCGCGCCACTGTCCCAGAAAGAGCTGAGGAGAGTCCCAGATGAGGGCTCACTCAGCAGCCGCGGAGCAGAAGCCAGGGGGAGTTGCAGTGACGCGCCCGTGAGTGGCCCGAGCGAGCCCCAGGCTCCAGGCCCCGATAAGCGGCCGCCAAGGAGTGAGCCGGTGTGTACCTGGACGCCCATCCCCGGACACAAAGAACCACCAACGCACCGATGTCTGAGGGAGTCCGCCACTGGCAGGGGAAGTGGTGGTAGGGGGAGATAGGCCTCCAAACCTTGGAGGGCCTGAGATGTCCCCAGAGAGGTGGCGCCTGACACCCAACCTGACATATAGACACAGAAATACAGGCACACACATATACAAACATCCATTCCCACCCTCATGCTCTCATATGCACTTACTCCACACTCAACCAACGTGGAGACAGACATAAAGAGACGCTGTACACACGATCACACTCCCCAAGCGTACCCTACAAACCGGGTCTAGGTACCCTTGCCCCTGGAGGGGGAACTGCACCCAGACCCAGGTGGTATTACCCTTTTCCCTGCGGTGGGGGGAGGCAGACCGCCCCGACTCCGCAGCAGCAGGGAGGCCCCACACCCCAGACCGCAGTCGGACGGCCAACTCCTCCTCCTAGCCCCCCCCCCCCCCCGCTCCAGCAGGTCGCAGAGAATGGGGGTGAGAGAAGACTCCAAACCTCCCTCCACCCGCTCATTGTAGTGTTGATGCATGTGTGTTCTAAGGTGCATTTAAAACCCAGGAGGGCATGGAGCTACCTGCCAGAGAGCAGCAGGTAAGCGCATGGTCCCTCCTGCTAGCCCTCAATGTCTACCGGTATGTGTATTTAACCTTGAGAGCACTTTGTTACTAGCGGCCTGTCACAAAAACACATTTTGTATAGTGTTTTTTTTTATTATCTTGTTAATAAAATGTATACAAATGTGTGTGATTAATCACAATGTGTTAGTGTGTAATCACCCTGAGACATGCATGCCTGTCTGTAAGAGTCAGATCTAAAGCCACTTGTGATTTGGAGATGCAGCCTGCAGATTCTGTCCAGATTATCCCAGCTCTCTTCACTATATATCCAGGCTTCACTTATCAAATGTGTAAAATTCAAGGCTGGTCCTTAAAAGTTGCCAACAATGCAAAAACTGCATAGCCACACAAGTCCCAGCGTTTCCCACCGCAGCAGCTGTGAAACGAAAGAGGAGAAAGGATGAATGAGTGTTTGCTTATCGGCTCTCCGCTCTCCCCCAAGCTGGCGTTGTTCTTGGTAGCCATGACAACGGAGATAGTCCCAGCTTTGTAAATACAGGCCCCAACAGCCCAAAAAAGAAAAGAAAAAAAAAAGGATTGGGATTCCCTGCGCAGCCCAGGAATCCCCCTAGCAGACTGAAGACACAGATAGGACCTGAACTCAGTGAGTGTGTTCGAGCCGAGGCTCGAACCAGGGCCTGTCTGTGCTTCAAGTTGCCAGGGGCCGGCAGGTGTTCTGCGCCACCTGCCCGCCGTGTAAGCTGTACAAATTTGCTATATTTGACTTCTCTGAATATAAATTATTTTTGAAAAGGCAAAATAATAATTTTAATGTGAGGCAAAACATGTATGGTGCTCGATAAAGATGACACGCCGACTCACTTCTTCTTCTTTCTTTTTTTTGCAAAGTTTGTTTTCATATTAAACCAGTGTCAGTGACGTCATTCTATGCGACTACCACAGTAAAGGAAAAGCCTGGATCTGTACATCTTTTTCTTTTATTTTTGTTGTCTAAAACACAAAAATCGCGAAACAGTCAGCTCACAAAGTTGCAGGTTGGTGGCAATTTGGCAGAACAGCCAATGACTTAAAACATTTAAGTGCATATATCTTGCCACAAGACATGTGCGCTAAGCTAGCCAAATTAGTTTCTGTTAGCGAATCAAGTTCAAGCTCCTCACATATCATCATCCAGGGTACAGTCATATGCTCATGAGGAGATCCCACGCAGGTAACACTACGGCAGTGCAACAAGTTAAATATGCACACATTTTAAGCTATTTCCTAATATCTAACCATTATGATAAATGTTTGCCTGCAACCGACACAACCAACACAAATGTCATTGAAAAAAACAAAACCCTGTGATCACATGTTTCTGTTTTTCTAGAACAGAAGAAGCACAATTTAAAAAGCCAGTAGTAATAAATCTTTGTTGTTACTGCATGATTCGAATGAAGTACCTGAAGTCTGGCTGGAATAAGAAGTGGTAATCTGTGTACTGTGCTAGTGATCTGCATAATTCACCTCATCTGTTTGGATGGCAGAAGTCGGCTAACTACACAGCTAATTTCATCAGGCTGCTAATGAAACATCTAAAATGATAGATGGTTAACTACACAACGGAAGTAACAGCATTACAATCACTTGATTTAATTACATTTTCCCCCCAAACATTTGATCCAAATTAGCAAAGTACTGCAGCCATCTGAACCTTCTAGGTGTTACATGTTACAGTGTTCCACTCTGGCCAGCTTTGAAAATGGAAAACTCTTTGCGTGGTTTACTCGGTTCTGTAAATAAGGCTCCTTTCATTTGTGAGACTGTATTCCACAGCCAGTTGTCTTCTCTCCCCTTTGGTCCGCCCTTACAAGGTGAAGGTGCTGCCCACCCATGATACCAGCAAGGTGCGTGCAAGTGGATCCGGCCTTAACACCACTGGAGCGCCCACCTCTCTGCCAGTGAAGGTCACCATTGATGCCAAAGATGCAGGTGAGGGACTGCTGGCAGTGCAGATCACTGTGAGTGCATGAACGTGGACCACACAATAATGTATTCAAAGCATTGATATTTAGGTAACAGTTTTTGTTTTCTCCTGAAGGACCCAGAGGGGAAGCCCAAGAAGCAGATATCTGTGACAGCCATGATGGGACCTACCTGGTGTTTTATGTGCCAGACATGACTGACAGATACACCACTCTCATTAAGTACGGAGGAGACAAGATCCCTTATTCACCCTACTGAATCAGGGCTCTGCCCACCGGAGATGCCAGCAAGTGCACTGTCACTGAATGTTGTCCAGTGGCCAGGTAGGACTCACTTCCTTGGTTGCTTATACACTTTTAGTTTTCTTTGAAAACGGCCCTTTAAGTCACTTGATCCATGACTTGAGCGAGCACTCTCCATTTGTTCATTTGATAGTTATTGTAGAAAAGATAAGAAATGATGCTTTAGTCTTTTTGTAAATTATAGTCAAACATACAATAAACTGAGGTATTCCCTTTGGTTAACAGAGCAATCCGATAATAAAAGTGGACAAAGCACATCGAGTTGCCACAAATATCTTTGTATATTACGCAGTGGGGCAAAAAATGAGGTGACCAAATACTTCTTTTCCACCATAATTTGCAAATCAGTTCTTTAAAACTCGGACAAGTTAGAGGTATACCTATGATGAAAATGACAGGCCTCTCTCATATTTTTAAGTGGGAGAACGTGCACAAATGGTGGCTGACTAAATACTTTTTTGCCCCACTGTATTTGATCCTGTCTCCCTCAATACTATTTAATATCTAAATGCTTGATTCATCATATTATAACAAATGTGCTGTTGTAGCTACTGACAGTGAGTTTGATTCCATTTTTTCCATCTACCAAAGAGAAATAATATCTCTTAGTGGCAGGTGGATCACACGTTGATTCTAACACTTTGCATATGACTGGGTAGGATGAGCATTTTATAAGCGCTTGTGTGGTTTTTGTTTATTTAAGGAAATACATCAGTTTCCCTTGTATTTTAAATTTGAGTGAAGATCCTAAATTGGCCCCCACTCTTCACTTTGAGAAAAGGCTAATCTGTCTTATCCCCACATGAGCACAGTCAGATATAATACAGGCTTTCACTCAGGAGCAGGAAGGCTAAAGGCTGTTTAATGTTTGATCTAACTGTGTCAGACATTTGCGTTCTCACGTGCATGGACAATATCTTGAAAACTTCAGAGCTGCAGTGCATGTGTAAAAGTGGTTAGAAAGCAGTGCTTTAACACAGGTTTTGTCTCTTTGCGTAGCTGCTCGGTCCATCCAGACTCCCCTCGATATACAACAGTGATGCCAGCAACTCAAATACAAGCTCTCTCCAAGTGATTCCTTCATCATCAACATCTGCATCCATGATCCATTAGCTCAACAGCAACATCTGTCAGCTGTGCATCCAACTCGGGGGAATCGCCTGCTGTGCTCAGCCAGTGGGCCGCAATTTCTGTGCCTTGTTGATGGCCTCGCTGTATCCTGTGCTGGAGAAAGCTGGTGAGGAGACACTGCTGGTGAGCCAGGCGGCGCTGAGCTCCATGTAGGACATCAGTAAGGCCTGTGGATACACTTCCCTCAAGGAACTGATCAATGAGAACTCTGACTACCTGCTTAATGACATATCACTCAACCTTCAGAGGCTCAGCCAGCATCCACAGGTAGTTATGAGGTGTTTTTGTTTTTAGCCCAAAATGGACACAGAAATGAGTGCTGGAGGGTTTACCCGATTTCCTTCTTTGTCTGCTTAAGCCTGTGCGTCCCTTTCAGTAAGTGATTTGAATCCACCTGACATTCAGAAGGTCGTGGTAGAGCATATCGTACGAAGGCAAGATGTCAAACACATCCAGTCCCAGGTTAGACTCCGTACCTTCTCCGGTAAGGTTCCCAGACCTAACAACAAAACTGATTATGACACGTGGCGCACACAAATTAACCTGCTCCAAAATGACCCCAGCATGTCCCCGCTGCAAATATCCAGAAAGATCCATGAGAGCCTGCTCCCACCAGCAGCTGATATAGTTAAAATGTGTGACTCACAGGTGCTATAGCGTACGGCCACAGCTTCACTCTGAGCTCCATCTCCATAGAGTGCAGACAGTGATATCTGATACTCCTTAAGACACAGGACAACAGTTTATTGAGATATTGTATTTTTTATTTCATAATATGTACTCCAACAACTCAATAGTTCTTCCCCACCTGCCTCAGGTCGCCTCCACTTAGGGAGATCCACTTAATGAGGTAAGAAACATCATCATCATCTGCAGCTTCCCAGCGCACCGTGATGTCACTGTCTGAGAAATTAGTTATCCTAAGGTCTGAAGGAGGAGGCACCTTCACTAGAAGAAAAGAATAATGTGTATGGGAATTTTTTAAAAATGGGAAAGCTACATCTTTATATCTTTCATTATTAATAACATTTACAGTACTGTGCAAAAGTCATGAGCCACACGCTGAAGTATTTCATTGGACATTATCTGTTTTTTCCAATCCTTTTTAATCCAGTTCTTGTACCTGACCATTTTCTGAGTAATGTTTTTTGTTTGTTTGTTTGTTTGTGTAAAGACTTGTTTTGTTTGTTTGTGTAAACACTTTGCACTGACCATTATTGGAGAATTAAAAAGCACCTAATTCAAGGAATATGTGTACACATAACAGAAAACTTGGGAAAGAACCAATTTGAAATCTTTGAGCACTTTGTTACTAGCGGCCTGTCACAAAAACACATTTTGTATAATGTTTTTTTTTTTATTATCTTGTTAATAAAATGTATACAAATGTGTGTGATTAATCACAATGTGTTAGTGTGTAATCACCCTGAGACATGCATGCCTGTCTGTAAGAGTCAGATCTAAAGCCACTTGTGATTTGGAGATGCAGCCTGCAGATTCTGTCCAGATTATCCCAGCTCTCTTCACTATATATCCAGGCTTCACTTATCAAATGTGTAAAATTCAAGGCTGGTCCTTAAAAGTTGCCAACAATGCAAAAACTGCATAGCCACACAAGTCCCAGCGTTTCCCACCGCAGCAGCTGTGAAACGAAAGAGGAGAAAGGATGAATGAGTGTTTGCTTATCGGCTCTCCGCTCTCCCCCAAGCTGGCGTTGTTCTTGGTAGCCATGACAACGGAGATAGTCCCAGCTTTGTAAATACAGGCCCCAACAGCCCAAAAAAGAAAAGAAAAAAAAAGGATTGGGATTCCCTGCGCAGACCAGGAATCCCCCTAGCAGACTGAAGACACAGAGAGGATTTGAAGTCAGTGAGTGTGTGAGTGAGTGTGTAAGTGTTCGAGCCTCGACTCGAACCAGCGCCTGTCTGTGCTTCAAGTTGCCAGGGGCCGGCAAGTGTTCTGCGCCACCTGCCCGCCGTGTAAGCTGTACAAATTTGCTATATTTGACTTCTCTGAATATAAATTGTTTTTGAAAAGGAAAAGTAATAATTTTAATGTGAGGCAAAACATGTATGGTGCTCGATAAAGATGACACGCCGACTCACTTCTTCTTCTTTTTTTTTTTGCAAAGTTTGTTTTCATATTAAACCAGTGTCAGTGACGTCATTCTATGCGACTACCACAGTAAAGGAAAAGCCTGGATCTGTACATCTTTTTCTTTTATTTTTGTTGTCTAAAACACAAAAATCGCGAAACAGTCAGCTCACAAAGTTGCAGGTTGGTGGCAATTTGGCAGAACAGCCAATGACTTAAAACATTTAAGTGCATATATCTTGCCACAAGACATGTGCGCTAAGCTAGCCAAATTAGTTTCTGTTAGCGAATCAAGTTCAAGCTCCTCACATATCATCATCCAGGGTACAGTCATATGCTCATGAGGAGATCCCACGCAGGTAACACTACGGCAGTGCAACAAGTTAAATATGCACACATTTTAAGCTATTTCCTAATATCTAACCATTATGATAAATGTTTGCCTGCAACCGACACAACCAACACAAATGTCATTGAAAAAAACAAAACCCTGTGATCACATGTTTCTGTTTTTCTAGAACAGAAGAAGCACAATTTAAAAAGCCAGCAGTAATAAATCTTTGTTGTTACTGCATGATTCGAATGAAGTACCTGAAGTCTGGCTGGAATAAGAAGTGGTAATCTGTGTACTGTGCTAGTGATCTGCATAATTCACCTCATCTGTTTGGATGGCAGAAGTCGGCTAACTACACAGCTAATTTCATCAGGCTGCTAATGAAACATCTAAAATGATAGATGGTTAACTACACAACGGAAGTAACAGCATTACAATCACTTGATTTAATTACATTTTCCCCCCCAAACTTTTGATCCATATTAGCAAAGTACTGCAGCCATCTGAACCTTCTAGGTGTTACATGTTACAGTGTTCCACTCTGGCCAGCTTTGAAAATGGAAAACTCTTTGCGTGGTTTACTCGGTTCTGTAAATAAGGCTCCTTTCATTTGTGAGACTGTATTCCACAGCCAGTTGTCTTCTCTCCCCTTTGGTCCGCCCTTACAAGGTGAAGGTGCTGCCCACCCATGATACCAGCAAGGTGCGTGCAAGTGGATCCGGCCTTAACACCACTGGAGCGCCCACCTCTCTGCCAGTGAAGGTCACCATTGATGCCAAAGATGCAGGTGAGGGACTGCTGGCAGTGCAGATCACTGTGAGTGCATGAACGTGGACCACACAATAATGTATTCAAAGCATTGATATTTAGGTAACAGTTTTTGTTTTCTCCTGAAGGACCCAGAGGGGAAGCCCAAGAAGCAGATATCTGTGACAGCCATGATGGGACCTACCTGGTGTTTTATGTGCCAGACATGACTGACAGATACACCACTCTCATTAAGTACGGAGGAGACAAGATCCCTTATTCACCCTACTGAATCAGGGCTCTGCCCACCGGAGATGCCAGCAAGTGCACTGTCACTGAATGTTGTCCAGTGGCCAGGTAGGACTCACTTCCTTGGTTGCTTATACACTTTTAGTTTTCTTTGAAAACGGCCCTTTAAGTCACTTGATCCATGACTTGAGCGAGCACTCTCCATTTGTTCATTTCATAGTTATTGTAGAAAAGATAAGAAATGATGCTTTAGTCTTTTTGTAAATTATAGTCAAACATACAATAAACTGAGGTATTCCCTTTGGTTAACAGAGCAATCCGATAATAAAAGTGGACAAAGCACATCGAGTTGCCACAAATATCTTTGTATATTACACAGTGGGGCAAAAAATGAGGTGACCAAATACTTCTTTTCCACCATAATTTGCAAATCAGTTCTTTAAAACTCGGACAAGTTAGAGGTATACCTATGATGAAAATGACAGGCCTCTCTCATATTTTTAAGTGGGAGAACTTTCACAATTGGTGGCTGACTAAATACTTTTTTGCCCCACTGTATTTGATCCTGTCTCCCTCAATACTATTTAATATCTAAATGCTTGATTCATCATATTATAACAAATGTGCTGTTGTAGCTACTGACAGTGAGTTTGATTCCATTTTTTCCATCTACCAAAGAGAAATAATATCTCTTAGTGGCAGGTGGATCACACGTTGATTCTAACACTTTGCATATGACTGGGTAGGATGAGCATTTTATAAGCGCTTGTGTGGTTTTTGTTTATTTAAGGAAATACATCAGTTTCCCTTGTATTTTAAATTTGAGTGAAGATCCTAAATTGGCCCCCACTCTTCACTTTGAGAAAGGCTAATCTGTCTTATCCCCACATGAGCACAGTCAGATATAATACAGGCTTTCACTCAGGAGCAGGAAGGCTAAAGGCTGTTTAATGTCTGATCTAACTGTGTCAGACATTTGCGTTCTCACGTGCATGGACAATATCTTGAAAACTTCAGAGCTGCAGTGCATGTGTAAAAGTGGTTAGAAAGCAGTGCTTTAACACAGGTTTTGTCTCTTTGCGTAGCTGCTCGGTCCATCCAGACTCCCCTCGATATACAACAGTGATGCCAGCAACTCAAATACAAGCTCTCTCCAAGTGATTCCTTCATCATCAACATCTGCATCCATGATCCATTAGCTCAACAGCAACATCTGTCAGCTGTGCATCCAACTCGGGGGAATCGCCTGCTGTGCTCAGCCAGTGGGCCGCAATTTCTGTGCCTTGTTGATGGCCTCGCTGTATCCTGTGCTGGAGAAAGCTGGTGAGGAGACACTGCTGGTGAGCCAGGCGGCGCTGAGCTCCATGTAGGACATCAGTAAGGCCTGTGGATACACTTCCCTCAAGGAACTGATCAATGAGAACTCTGACTACCTGCTTAATGACATATCACTCAACCTTCAGAGGCTCAGCCAGCATCCACAGGTAGTTATGAGGTGTTTTTGTTTTTAGCCCAAAATGGACACAGAAATGAGTGCTGGAGGGTTTACCCGATTTCCTTCTTTGTCTGCTTAAGCCTGTGCGTCCCTGAGCTTTTACTGTATTTCATTGTAATCCTGTCTTGTTGGCCAGGCTTCACGGGTGTTGACAGTTATGTTGACTCACTCTGACTGCAGCCCGTGGTCGGGGACATCGTTCAGGATGTGCTGACGGCTCTGGATCTCAGCTACGAGCACACAGCTGCTCTTTTCTGCTCCGTGCTGCACGCGCTCATGAAGGCACTGGGTAAGATTTCAACAGTGATGTCAGCTTGAGTCTCACGTATATTGGGAGTCAAAGAGGATAAGGAAGAAAATGTGACTCAAGGCATTCTCTACCGCATTTTTCTGTGTTGCCTTTCAAAGTTTCTATCAATGAGTACATTTCAGGATATATAACTTTGCTTGTTATCAAATTATCAGTGTCTTTGGAAACATTTAATACATCGTGATGGTTTAAATGCTGAGTCGTTTTCTGTTGTAGAATTAATATTCATAATAATATTCATACAGAAGTTTTACAAGCCCTCACAGTAAAAATGTATAAATTAAATGTCACTAATGGGCTCTTTCCAAAAACATCATTGTCTGTGTCACACTGATTTTGATCAACTGACTTATTTTATTGTAACCAAGCCTATGTTCATATTGTTGTCTTGTTTTTCCTTTAGCGAGGTGGTTTCCTTCCACTTGTAGCGGGACCAGTAAGTCTGCCAGCTCCAGGCAAAGCTCCAGTGACCAGGAAGACCTCAGCATTGGCCAATTCCTGCTGATTTACTGCAAACAGAAAGAACTGGCAGAGAGCTTTGGAATAGAGGATGATGACACTGAAGACCGAGGTAATAGGTCTGTCTACGGGCCAGTGGAATATAAGCTATAGGTTGTAGTGGTGGTGAGATTAGATTCAGAGTGTAGAGGAGATGGATCATTGTAATTAAGAGTCATAGAAATCTGAACCTCACTGCTAAACTGGCGGTCTAACTGTACATGTGCTGCCATTGCAGAGGTCCCTCCCACTGAGTGTGAGGATGTGGAAGATATTGGTAGTCCTGATGTGAAAGCAGAGCTTCCCTCCCACCTCAGCATCACTAAGGATGTTACGGAGCGCTGCATTCATCTGCTGTCTGATCCCAGCCTCAGGCTCCGACTCAAGGTACTGTATCAGTAGTTTTATGTAGAGTCAACTTCACAGTGTCAGCAGGAAAAATAGTGATTTTAATCAACATTAATAGTAAACAGCAACCTGCTATTTAGGTTAGGGTGATGGATTTGAACATAGTGTGATGAAGCATGTTTTCTGCCCTTGCTGTACAATCAGAACATGGTATTGCATTAATAGAAGTCATTTGTGAAGGCAGTGATTTATTAGTCATGTTGTTTATTTTTCTTTTTGGTCCAAGAACGTTATGATGTGCACCAGGCGACATACAGATGTCAAACATGCCAGCAGCAGTGCAGCCCTGAGTTAAAGGACCTGATTAGGAGTGGATATTGGCCAGCATCTGTCAACATGTCTACTCTTTACACTTAGACCCTTGAGCTCTTTCCAGGAACTAAAAGTATTTTCTCCATGATTCTCCAGGGAAGCTTTTGCAAAACTGTTGGAGTGTGGTACTAAGTGTGGGGGAAGGGTGAGTGAAGTATTTCTTTGATATTGTTTTTCAATAAGCAGATGCAAATATTTATTTCTCTGTACGTACAGACTGGGCATGCCAACAGCGATGCAGTGCAGCACAGCTTTCTTGATGAGGAAGAGCAGCTGTGCTGTGATGTCAGCTTCAGCTGCCCAGCATGCTCACCTGAAATGTTGGCGCTTTCAGTTGATGGGAACAGAAAGCTATATCACTTTCAGCAAAACTAAAGGTGCTCATTGTTGATGTTATTTGTTTTTGTGTTTTTATGCATATGTTTCTATATACCTTCCATGGTTAGACTTTATTGTTTCTCCGATGTTGCTCTGATGACTGTGACTTTTTTGATGGTGTTTTTGTTGCTGAAGACAGCCAAGTGTCTGCATTTGTTGACTCTTTTTCTTTTTGGTTAATTTGACATAATAGTTTTTACTATAGTAACCAAATGTCTGTCTTCTGCAAAATGACTACTGTTAAATTAAACTAAATGGAAAATCTTGTCATTTACTTTATAATTCCTTGCTATTTTATTATATTTGTTACATGTCATAGACACTGGGAAGAGGCACCATGGGGATTCCCAGTGGACAGCAGCACGAGAGACTTCCAGGAAGTGGAGGTCGCTGTGTGTCGACATGGATTAATGTGTCTTTTGTGTCACTTTCACTTCAGGGACAGAAAACAGGTCACCGTGGTGTATTTCAGGAACGGTTACATGCCTGACAACTACACTTCTGAACAGGTCCAACTTTTGATTTGCACTCAGGATGATTACATCAAAGAGTTTAATTAAAAACACTAAAATGAAACCTGCAGACTTGCTTAAAGTGATTCGTATTCATGAGAAACTGGAACGTCATTATCATTGAGTTTATTTCTTTCCCTGCTTAGCAACACCAAGTCTAGCCCTGATTGGCTGATATAAGTGACAACAGACCTCTGTCGCTATGTCAGTTTGAATGGGTGATTAGAGACCAACACATGTTTGTTGCTGCTCCATGTTCTCTGCAACATTGTGTGTAGTTACTGCAGCTGTGTGTGCATTCTGCTGGCAGGAACAGGAAACAAGTGAAAGAAAACTGCCGAGCAGCCTGGAAGGAAAAGTTATCGGACATAACAAGTTAAAACAGTTTGCAAGTTTCAAGCCAAACTGCTGAATCTAGCGTCCAAGTTCTCCTTGATAGCGTGACTCTGTGTTGTTGTCCTTCATTCTTCTGTCTCTGTCTGTCAAATCTCAGCGGAATATAAACCAACTATTGTCACGCTCTGCTGGTTGGTGTGCTTGCAAGCAGAGAATTCATTGTCTGTTTTCAATTGCAGAGCTGGGATGCTCGTCGTCTGATGGAGCGCTCTCGAGCTGTGAAGTGTCCAGATATCAGGGCTTACCTGGCTGGTTCCAAGAAGGTTCAGCAAGTGCTCGCCAGACCTGGAGTCCTGGAGAGGTTCTTCCCAGACCAGCCTCAAGCTGTGCAGCAGATCCGAGCGGCATTCGCTGACCTCTACACTATACATGGGGAGAAAAAGGACACGATTTTTTCATTGTTTGGAAAATTTGGCATTAGATAATCCTCACCTGGGTTTTGCTGTCCAGTGTAGGCAATATCATTCACATTTTATTCCTGTGATTTATTTTCTGTGGTTGCGCTCGTCTACAGGGTCCAGAGATCTATAAAACAGTATCAATGGCCTTGCAGCAGCAGAACGGTTTGTCTTGAAGCCTCAGTGAGAAGGAGGAGGTACAGCGGGGGGACAAAAGCATCTTTAAAAATGTTGGCAATGCAGCAAATGCTGAAACTTCTGTTTGTTTCTCACCATTTGTTAAACTAGGGAAGCTTAAGCAGTGCATGGATCTGCACACACATGCAGCATTTTCTTGCATTCCATGTATGAGCTAGCCTCAGTCAAAACAGTGACGACACAAACATGACTGCCTGCTGTTTTGCATTACTGTGTATCTACTTTGATTCATAGATGCTGTACTGTGACTGAGATAATAGTGTATACGAGACACACTTGACAACAACATTGATTAAGATGTGAAAAAGCTACGGCTGACTAACCACCCTGCCTTACATCACTCTGGGCTAATACTGTAAAAAGCAATAATTAGTTTTCTTTGTAATATCAGATCATTTGTTTTGATAAATACATAGTTCAGTATCAGGGTTCACATGAGCTATTTTAGCAGTAATTTGACACCTCCACTATGATAGTATTTCGCTGTTAATCATATTAGCAAGGAAGCTAGGGTTTGTAATTCATTCTTAATTTAGCCACGCTGCATGAATTTGGATGATAACACTTTTGAAAATGGCAGTTTAATTTATTGGGCAATTATAAAATCGTATTTCTTAGGCTGGCTTTTAAGGAAGCCTGGGAAGAAAGATGGAGGTGGAAAGGATGTGCAAGCTATGGGACAAAGTTGCTGAGACTAGGTTAAAAAGAGGTGAGGATCAGTGAGCAGGAGTGTGGCTTCGTGGTGAAAAGAGCACAACAGATTCTCTGGAGAGAAGGTGAAGGAAAGTCAGCTGAAGCAAGACAGTTTGTGGAGTTTGTGCTGGACTGTATGTTATGCTGGGAGCCTGGGGATTAGTGGACTTTGATTCCAAGTTAATACTAGCTAGTGTTTCTCACTGGTCTTTGGGCGGTGGAGTAAAAGGGATTGGTTGGTGGCTGTTTCTAATGTTAGTCTTTTCTTTGTTTTCTTACAGGCAGGGTAAAGACATGGTGATAAATGAGTGTGTGGGCCATCTGCTGAGGACCAAGAGCTCAGGACACTCAGACGGGGGCGTCGCAGCAGGAGTCACCGTGCTCGACAATCCGCTGCTGTTCTGAGATGTCACACTCCTGCCTGCACATACAAACCACAGTGAAGTCAAAGTTCCACCTGCACCTCCACCTGTTCCTGTAACAGCATGAACACTGACAGAGGTGAGACAGCAGAAAAGTCTTTGTTTATTTTTGTAATAAGTTAAGGAATTAAGTTACGAACAGGTCTGGCAACAGGGATTACTACACCACAGCCCGATCCAACCTGAAGAGAGGCATCAGAGAGGCAAAGGGGGACTATAGGAGGAGGATCGAGGACCATTTGAAGAGTAATACCAGCCGGCAGGTGTGGCAAGGCATCCAGCACCTAACCAACTATAAGATCAATCTCGGAGCTGCGGACGGTGACCTGGAGCTGGCAGAGGAGCTGAATATCTTCTTTGCCCGCTTTGAGACCAGGGTACCGGAGGTATTGGAGCCACAGCAGCAACACGCCACCCATAGCAGCACCACCCTCACCCTGGAAGAGCACGAGGTGAGGCGCATGCTGCAGGCTGTTAACCCGAGGAAGGCGGCGGGTCCTGATGGTGTGCCAGGTCGAATATTGAGGGATTGTGCAGGACAGCTGGCTGGGATCTTCACCAGGATTTTCAACAAATCCCTCGCACAGGCAAGGCAAGGCAAGGCAAGGCAAGGCAAGTTTATTTGTATAGCACAATTCAACAACAAGGTGATTCAAAGTGCTTTACAGAGACATTAGAAACAAGAACAAATAAAAAGCATGATTTAAAATTGAATAAAACAAGCAAATAAACTAACTAACTAATTAACAAACAAACAAACAAACAACAGTATATAAAATCAAAACAGACTGTCCCACTCTGCCTGAAGTCCTCCACCATAGTCCCCTTGCCTAAGAAGCCCCACATCACCGGCCTGAATGACTACAGACCGGTGGCACTCACCCCAGTGGTAATGAAATGCTTTGAGAAGCTGGTCCGCAGACACATCACAGCAGCCCTGCCCCGCAGCCTGGATCCACACCAGTTTGCCTACAGAGCAAACCGATCCACGGAAGACGCTGTAGCCACAGCACTCCATGCTGCATTAACTCACCTGGAAGAGCATGGTAGCTATGTGCGGATGCTCTTCGTGGATTACTGCTCAGCTTTTAACACCATCCTTCCACACAAACTGGTGGCCAAGCTACAAGACCTGGGGCTTCCATACAGCACCTGCATGTGGATCAATAGCTTCCTCTCGGGCCGTAGACAGAGAGTCAGAGTTGGCCATCACACATCCTCAGCCCTGAGTCTCAGCACTGGCTCACCCCAGGGCTGTGTGCTCAGTCCACTGCTCTACTCTCTCTACACACACGACTGCACTCCTCGCCACCACAGCAACATCTTTGTGAAATTTGCAGATGACACCACAGTGGTGGGGCTCATTTCCAAGGGAGACGAGTCTACGTACAGAGACGAGGTGGAGCAGCTGACGTCATGGTGTAAGGCCAATAACCTCCTCCTCAACACTTCAAAAACCAAAGAACTCATAATAGACTTCAGAAGGAAAAAGGCAGAGATCCAACCACTATTCATAAATGGGGACTGTGTAGAAAGGGTGGCAAGCTTCCGCTTCCTGGGAGTCAATATAGAGGAGAACCTTTCCTGGAGTGTGAACACCTCCGAGCTGCTGAAAAAGGCCCAACAGAGACTGTACTTCCTGAGAATTCTCAGGAGGAATAACATCACACAGAGACTGCTGGTGTCCTTCTACAGAGCCACCATTGAGAGTGTTCTAACTTACTGCATATGTATTTGGTACACTAGCTGCACAGGGGCTCAGAGGAAAGCACTCCAAGGGATCATTAACACCGCCCAAAAGATCACTGGCTGCCCTCTCCCCACACTGGAAGTTCTACACAACACCCACTGTTTTAAAAAGGCCCAAAACATCATAAAAGACACCTCACATCCTGGCCACTCCCTGTTCGAACTGTTGCCCTCAGGCAGACGGTACAGGGCAATCAGAGCAAGGACTAATAGACTCAAACATAGCTGTTATCCAACTGCAATAACACATCTGAATACTACAAAAAAATGTCCATCACACCACTCTTGTGTTAATCTATGCACGGTCTGAAGCATGTGTGTGGGAATGTATGTGAATGTTTTACTGTTATATCTTATTAGTATTTTAAGTATTCTATCTATTTTATTTATTGAATTTTATTGTTTTATTTATATTTTGATATTGCTAGGGATGATGCAATGATCGGGGACCATTCTTAATTTCGTTGTTCTCATGACAATGACAATAAAGTTTCTGATTCTGATTCTGATTCTGATTAAATAAATAGTTTCTTGCATTTTTGATTTAATGATTGTGTTTAGGATTATTTCAGAAACATGTTTAGAGGATCTTTGTAAGCCTGCATTTACTTTAAAAGAAGGGAAGCACTTCATTCTACAGAAAAGGTGACACATTACAGATGAGTTCATAAAAAGTGTCACTCACTCTTTCAAGGCTCTGTCACTTTTTCTTTTTTACTGGAACAGCATGGTAAAGTAGGTGTAGGGTGCCATCTTGTGGCAGTGTGTTGTTACTACAACATATGAAATTGTGTTTCTTCAGCGCCACCGAGCTGCTCTCTCAGTCACAAACTGAACCTGTTTTGTTTAGACAGATAAATCACTAAGTACAGTGAAGCTTTTGGTTTTGTAAAAGTGTTTCTTATTCAAAATGCATGTTGATTTTTACAAGGTTGAAGAGCAGTTAGCAGTGCATTCATGGACATCTTTAAACTATTAATTGAAGAATCTTTGGTCATGATGGCATGAACTAGAAATGTGAGCTCCAGGTGAGACTGCACTGAAGAACAAGTGTCCTTAAACTGCATCAACTGATGACTTCTTACAATTTTATTCTACTGTGTGTTTTTATCATTGAACGTTTATGTCTTTGTGTACACATACGAACACAAGCTACTGTAACTTAGAGAAGCTCAGCAATATATTATTAAGTACACAAACAGTTCCAGGTGCTGGACTGTTTGAAGACCCCACTTTGGATCATGTGAAGGACATTTCGTTTTTTGTTACAGGCATTGAAGGGTTAATGCTGTTAATTGCATAGTGCAGTGATAGATAACTTGGTAGAGCTGGTCCAGCTTGTGAACCAAAGAATAATATCTAGTATGTTGTGAATGAAAAAAATAAATGGTATGACTGTTCATTTACCGAACCCTAACCTGTGAGATCAGGCTCACATCTCTGATCATAGAAATGGGGAACTTTTCAGGAAATGTACTTCAAAAAATAAAAACAAGAGTAAGATGGGAAAGTCAGAAGGAAAGACACTTTCTCAATTGTGAGAAATTCTGTGAGAATTTTAGCTGGATTGTCTGTGGTATAACTGGCATGTAACAAGAGGAGTCACCCACTGCTGCCCATTACAAAGGAAGAGGTTTTAGGACTTCCAAACCATCTTCACTGTTCCCATCAGGAGGCATCCATTTCTTTGTTACACCCTATGCTTTGAGAAATACACTATTATCACACCACAGTGAGCCAGTTGCATGAACAAACTAGACGGAGAACTTGATTTGTACATGCGGTCTGTTCTGGGATCAGTGTGGTAGTTAACCCTCATTTAACACATTCCTCTCTGCTCGTCTAGCTTGCTCTAACTCACATTTATTTCTTTATTTTTTAACCTTATTTTGCACATTAACACATATCTATAGCAAGGACAGAGACACAGCCACATATGTTGAGTCCAGGATTGTATTTGAGCATCAGGAACAAATGATAAGAGCACATATCAGGAGTACACTGGATAGCTGTTTCTCAAAGGGTTTAATAGAAGGAAAGAAATTAAAGGGACTACATATTCAAAGGTCCAATTTCTGATACTACCCTATGAAAATATTTGCTCTGTGTGCCCTGCTGCAGCTGCTACATTTGGCTCCAGATTCACTTTTTGGTTCCTACGCCTCTCGAGATGTGTTAATGTAGACAGGCATTAAAAAACTTTGGTCAACCAACCAGCAGTATGCCTGCTATGTCGTATGAAATGCGTGGAAGGAGAGGAACCGACTGTCTGTTACATATAGATAGAAAACAAAGCTCTGACGTGACCTCGGGTCAGCCAGCCTGACGGTCAGAGAAACGGAAACGTGCTGGATTGTGGATCTCTGAGCTGCACGTCAAAGATGCACCTATGCACAGATCAAATCTCAAAAGTGCAATGTACCTCATATACATGTTGATGCGAAGTGCCGCCAGAGCAAACTTTTCCACTTCATTTGCAGAGGTGTTTTTATTTTGGAATGTGTATTTATTGTTTGCAGTGTATGTATGTGTGTATGTATGTATGTATATATTAGGGGTGCAACGATACTCGTATTGAACCGTTCGATACAGTGCTTTCGGTTCGGTACGCATATGTATCGAACAATACAACATTTGTAATTTATTTTATCAACTTTCCTTCTGACGACGCTGTCTGTGTTGAGCGCTCAGTGAATCTGCGTTCGACTACTCCGCCTAGGCTGCACTGTCGAGCGCAGATCCACTGAGCGCTCAACACAGACAGCATCGTCAGAAGGAAGAGCGCAGGGCAAGCTAGCGAGACAGAAGTTAAGCTCTCCTTGCAACATGGCAAATTGAACCTCCCCCATCCTCATTCAGATCTGGCGTTTGGAATTATTTTGGTTTTCATGAAGGAGGACGAGGAGGAACAGAGAGTCCAAGGTCCTCACTTAGTCTGGTTTACGCAAACACTGCCCTCTGTAAGTTCGCAAGCTCGGCGCAGGAGAACCAAGGAGAAGGAGGAAGAAGAAGATGATGATGTGAAGTTGAGAGTTGTTTGCCCCGGCGCTTGGGGGTCCCTCGATGTTTGCCATCGTAACTTACGAATGTGGGTTGGGGTGGTGAAATACCCCATCGCGATTACTAAGGGGTTGGCAAATACCCCCGAGGCGATGAGACAGGGGTAGCGAAATACCCTAATGCGAATAATGCGGGGTAGCAAAATGCCCCACCGCGACATCGGTAAAGGTAGCGATATACGAGTTACTAAGTGTGTCGGGGTTGCGGACAAATAGCCAGCCAAAAAGACAGACAGGAGCGCACACCACCGACAAGGACATGTCCCGCACCAGGCCGTGAGAGCCGAGGAGGGATTCAGGCGTAGCAGCTTCAACAGCATCAACATCTGTGTCAGCATCGCAAACCTCTCGGGGAAACCGCGGATTCTTTAGCGGAAGAAACTTAGGTGCATCGAGCACTGCTGCTGCTGCTCCTGCTACTCTAGGGCCCTTGCCCTTCGTCCCGTTTCGCGACAATACCCCCACCCTCCCTCACTGAGCCTCTGCACAAGGTCTAGCTGTCCTGCGGCCCGCGAGGGCGGGGTGGGGGTCCGCGTGTTATTATCCCAATAATAAGGGTACATCAAGCCAAACCTTTGTAAGCAAAGACCATCAAACTCAGAAGTGAGTGGTTGTTAAATGGGACAGTGTAGCCTGCAACAGGGATATTTTGGACAGCATTGTTTGACAGAGACAGGAGGATTTTTTATATCTATATTAATAATGCAGTATAGCCTACATTAAATATATTATGTATAACCCAGCTGAATGAAAAACAGTGCTTCAATAAAATTTCAAGGCACATGTATTCCAGTTTCAGATCCTAGTTGTATCACTTTATACCATCTTCTAGACTACATTGAATATCTTTTAGATCTATAAATGATATTGCAAGTATTATGTTTGAAAGTTTTAGTAATAGATAATAATAATAGATAATTTAAGTAATGTGAAAAAACATGATCAACCTGACAAGAAGTGTAGCCAAAATGTCTGTATCGCCCCCTGGTGTCTGACTGAGCTATATGTCATACCTCACCCACCACACCCAACCTTCATGTTAGCAGATCGGACAGGAGCAGCTAGAGAAGACATGCTAAGAGGAGAAAAGCACAGTCAGAGTCAGCATGTAGTGCATTGTGGAAAAGATCTGATTGGCCATGTTTTCATCATTCATCAATGCAATGATCCCAAACACACTGCCTAAAAGCATAGCTGGATAGGAAAAGACACAATGGATATCAGTTATGGACTGCCTCCCGGCAGGCCAGACCACAACATTATTGAAGCAGTGTGGGATTATCAGAGAACAGAACAAAAGGCAAAAATATCCAAAGAAGAGTTTTGAATGTTCTTCAGGAAACCTGGAGAACTATTCCTGCCGACTGCCTAAAGAAATGACAAGAAAGCTGCCTGCGAGAGCTCAGGCTGTGTTTAAGGATAAAGCTGGTCACATTAATTTCCCTAATTTCTTTCGGGATTAATAAAGTATTCTGATTCTGATAAATGTTGACTTTGAAGCTCATTAGAACAGTACAAACTCTGTTCCCCCCCCTATTTCCTGTATTTATCTTTGTTTTTTAAGGGGTTGCTCATGACCTTTGGACATTACTATAGCTATCAAAAGAACATCCTGGAGTGCCCTCCCTCTTTCTCTCAGCTCATTTCAGCACAGATTTTCACTGGACCACCAGGGGGAGCAACATGTACTGATAGAGAACTATTCCTGAGAGCTGAGAGCACCGATGTGGCTGATTCAGGTCAGTGTTACGGTACAGTGATGCAGAATGAAGTCACAGCTCACACAGAGTCTGGGAAAGGCAAGCGTCAGTGTTTTTGTCCCGTGCCTGATATTACCATCATTTTACCATGTGACAGTTTGACATGAAAACATTATGATGCCATATCCAAAAGATAATTTTGAGTTACTGCAGTTGCAGGAAGCTGGTGCTAAAGCAGACCTGTAAGCAGAGACGGACACAAGGTGAGAGTGTTTTGATAAGTTTTATTTTACTAAAAAAAAAAAAATGGGGAGAAAGTTCACATTAACATTTAGCCTCAATATTACAGTATATTGAAATTCTTCTCAAAGGAAGTAAAATACAACATTTTATTTTCTTTTAACCTTATATTAAAAATATCAAATAGTACTCATCTAGCAGTGCTTACAGTATTTTAAGATATGCTGCAGGCTTGATAGCAGAAAGGTTGGCTTTATACAGAGCACAGAGGGTTTTCTTTTATGCAGTTATGTATTTATTTACTTTTTTTTCCTTTGCTTTGCAGAGACAGCCTACCTTTTTGTTATCTGGCCTAGTTTGATTGACAAGCTGAACATGCAATGAGGGCAACTACACAAAATCATCCTACAGATTATACTGGTGCAGTAAGACACTTGGAACAGGCTTGCAATGCAACAACAAAAAAACAAACAAACCAAAAAAGCTAAATGTTCCATTCGTTGTGTTCTGTCCAAACAACCGTCATGTCACAGGGTGCCCTCGCTCCTCTACAAAGTGATCTGAAATGAATTCTGGGTGTATTTTCAGTACAGCTTACCAACCATGGACATGGTGAATAAGAAAAGTAGACTAAAAAATAACATCACTACCTGAATAAACTTCAAAAAACACACTCCTTAGAGCATTTCTCTAGTTGCACAGAACTGTACAGGCACACGTATTATATATATTTAAAATAAATAGGGCTAATTTGGCCGAGACTCAGTGAGGAGGGCACTTCTCTCTTGCTTGTCAGTACAGAGAGAGGGAAAAGAAAAATTCCAGCCATTTACTGGGACGGCCGTTTTCTATAATTCTTGTGTTCCCTTAAACACACAAGTACACACACACGTCATGTACATCCACACTGTCATTCAGACACATTGGCCTCCTCCTACCACCCCCCCCACACACACACACACAGAAAGCCCAGGGAAGGAAACAAAAATCAGGTGCTAAACATTATTCCAAAACATGTAAATGCCTTTATTTGTGGAATGCCTCTGACCAAGAAAACAAAAACAGAAAGTAGAGTTTGAGTCGACTGGTTTTTCAAATCATCAAACCAGAACTTGGCAAAGGGATGACAACACCCCACACGCCGAGGCATGATCCTGTGCCACTGCGCCAGGCTGTGGCCTCCAGACCCTTGTCCCCTCCCATTTTCCCCACAGTGGTCCTATAACTCCCTGTCTTCTTGCCAGTGGGAAGCGGCTGGGCTCTCCTCGCGTTTACAGGACACGACACATGACTATTAAGACGCCCCGGAAATCTCCTTCACGTGCCCGGCTCCATCTCCTCACAGGACTGGGTGTGGTAGGGTCGGGTGGATGTGGGGTTTAAACGGAAGGGAGATGTGGAAGGGGAGGGCTGGGGGATTGGGGGGCTGTACAGTTGAGACGAGCTGCCTGCTGTGGGCGAGGGAGAGCTGAGGCAGGATTACTGACTGCTGGGGACCAATGTTTGTATGGAGTCTCTCTCTCTCACTCTTTCGTCTCCAGGTGAAGCCCTGTGGGAGGTGGCCGGGGATTAAACATCGGTGGAGAAGTAGAGTGTGTTTCGCTTCAGCTCAGCATAGGAGATGGGAGGATGCTGCAGGTAGTAGAGCAGCACCTGGACCTAAGAGAGGAGAAAACAAGGCTGTATGAGTACAGCTTCTGCTGGAACAATTTGCGCTTGGATGAGGGTGAAAATGATCATTCTGGATTTTGTGACAGAAACATTACAACCAACATTTTTTTTTTTTTATATGGAAGCAGATATGGCTCATGAGCTGGCTGCTGTGATGTGCTTTGCTTTAAAATATCTGAATTTTTACATTTATTTTTACAATTTACAGGGCAGACAAATTGCTGCTGACCTAAAATGAGTAAGGGAAGGTTGTGGCAGTAAGCCATGGACGGAAAGTCACCTTTGACCATTATTAAAAAGAAAATCAGCTTCATAAACATAGATGAATCAATCAATCAATCTAATGTTCTTCCTCTCTCTGCTCCACAAATTCCCCTTAATCTCCGCTTTAATAACCAGTTTTATCATAAGGGCACATGTCTGGTTAACGCTGTCGCAGCTCATCAGGAAAATCACCTCCTAGCGAGAATGTTGCCACTTTGCTAGGTGGAGGGTCTCTAATTAAAAAAACAAAATAAAAAAATACAAAGGAATCCATCACTAATTCACCCAGATTATACTTAGATTACATGCAGGATGAAGCACTGGCCTCATCTGTCTGACGTGTTGTATTCTTAATGCAGTAAACATTTAGACTTTAAATAAGCCTCAGTGCAAACACTGGGCTTCACTGTAATGGACAGATGGGACCGTGCATGTGCACTCTGCCCCCATTTATGATGATTTACTCTGGATGTTGTTTATTCTGCCAAGCGGAGCTATTTGTGAACAGGAAACACATCTCTTTGCAGAGATGAATGGATAGCCTGCAGTCTAAATACAGCTGGGGTGGGGTGGGTGGGGGTCAGTGACATTGGTCACTGGGTGATGTGGGAGTGAAATTCATCTGCAGATCACAAGCAGCAGCTGTGATACGCACATACGCACCAATTTAACATCGACCTCTTGTACCTGCTAGGCCAATTGATTTTTTTTTTATCTCAATTAACAAAATGCAGCTTTGTATTCAACTTTCAAAAACATCCATGCACCTGTGCCATGACGTCATGTGACCAGATGTCAGAAGCGGAGGTGATGTGCTGTCCCTTCGCGCTCTCTGACTCTGAGGGCCTGAGCAGAGTGGGGCCGAACACGGTGGCCAGGTTATGAAGGGACATCTTGTTGATGGGCTCCTTCTCAGCCACCCTGCAGAAACAACAACCAACAAGCACCGTTAGATTCTCTGTGATGAGCTTAGTCTTATGTATAAAGGTGACTGGAACAGGTTAAACATTTTTGTAAAGAAAAAAGCGAATAAGCACGATTAAAGAATAACAAAAAGTGTGTGTATTTGCGTGTCTGTGTACCGTTTGAGGTGCTCCAGCAGCGTGAGGAAGGTCATGATGTTGGGGTCAGGCAGCGAGCGCAGGAGGTGCATCATGCAGTTCTCCTTGGCTGCTGGGTCTGAGAGAGCTGTGAGAGAGGGAGGAAGAAGATGTCAGATTCAATTATGGCAAGACAGCTTTCTAACAGTCCTCATCTTCTCCAGTTGGTCAACTGTAACTCACTTTGGCAAAAGTCTAAACACACACACTTCCTGGAATGAATGTAAGAGCTCAAAGGTCGCACCTATGCCCTCCATGAAGGCGGGATAGAGGCGGTCAGTGAGGAGAGGCTCCGGCAGCTCCCTGAAGTACAGCTTCAGCGTTCCTGCAATGGCGTTGATGTCCATGTCGCTCAGCATCACCAGGATATCTTTGGTATCTGTAAATCAGACACAAACACTTATCACATTATTCAAGTTTTACACTTGATCTCTGCTTCCTCTGTCTCCAGGACTGAGGTGACCCCGCATGCATTGGTGTTTGACTTTTGTTTATCACATCAGAGTGGATGCTAGGCCCTGCTCAGTCACATCTCAGCGAAGTAAAAGCAGCTGTGACCACAAAGACTCTTATGCAACAGGAGACCTTGAACACGATACAGCTGCTGCTCCTCATCTGTCCTGGATTGCCTGACTGTCAGTTTTCACTAATCCCTCATCTAGAGTGCTAAAGCAAAGACCTCAGTTACTAAAAACCCGGCTGCAGAATTTTTTTACATCTAAAAGCAGCATAAGGTGCTACGTTTTTTGGAAATTACTGAGAAAAAAATGGGGTATGGTGGGATTGTAATGCGGGGGCAGCCGGTTTTGTGTTAAACCTATCGCCTTACTGACTCTCACATGACCCAAGTTCAGGACACATACAATAAAAGCCAAATGATGATTTATTTTTTTGCTGTGTGGATCATTTTATAATGTTTGCCAGTAACATCTGTAACCTGGTTGTTCATACGTGATTCCTGCTGAACAGAGTGAGCGAATTAATCGCTGTGCTGGAAAACAGAGTGAGCCCTGCAGAGTGTCCTCATACAGTCTGTCTGCGGTTTCCTGTCAGTTTCAGCTGTTCGCTGCAGTGAGACCAGTGTTTTTGACAATGTGCTGAGTGCACTGGGCGTCTCACAGATTTTTAAAAGCAAAGTGCAAGAACACAGACAGATGACTCATGTGTTCTGCTGAAAATCAGTATAAGACTTCACTGATACTGAACTATTGTTCTTGTGTCTGTATCTGACCAGCTTCAGAGGAATGTTTTTTTCTTTGTTAAGCCACTTCACACCAATCTGTGAATCACTCAAGCATAAAAAAGGCATCTAACTCAGGGGATGAACCATTGTTGTGTCTACACATAACAGACAACTTAGCAAAGAGTTTATTTTATCTTTGGATCTTTAGGTACTTTGTTGCTAGCTGCATTTGGCAAAACACAATTTGCCCCCATTTCTTTAGTTAATCCATCTACTGTTCACTGAAGCTTCATCAGAAATGGTCTAAGTAGAAGGATGACTGTTGCTGAGGTATGCCAGATTACACAAGAACTGAACTGAAAGTCAGCAGCAACATCTTTAGGACGATGCAATACTATCAGTCATAGACTGGCCTCCCTAGATTGTGGATCTCGACATTACTGAAGCAATGTGGGATCATCCTGTCAGAGAACATCCAAAGAAGAGCTTTGAGTGTCCTTCAAGAAGCCTCTTCCTACTGTTCCTGGGACTTCTTAGAGAAATTACAAAAAGGCAGCTTAAAGTAAGAAAGTTCAGGCTCACATGACGAATTATACAAACTCTGTATTTAGCTGTATCTTTGCCTCTCAATAAATTATTGCTATTTGGAATTTTCCTAGAGCAAAAGAAATGAACTGTGGCTCATGACTTTTGCACAGTAGTGTATAAATCTAAATGTCATTGCACATATTCTGCATCACAGAATCACCTCTACTGCATTGCAAAGAGAAAGAACAATAAACAATATTGTCGTGCAGTAAAGACGATGGGAGGAAGAGCGTGTCACACAGAGACAGTGAATGGAGTCTTACTGGTATCGAATGCTGATTTGAGGGCCTGGATATCAGTGGCCACCCCTGAGATCCTGTAGATTCCCACTTCATCGATCCCTCTCTTCTCCACCTCCTCAATGCACTGACGGACTATGTAAGGCACCTTGGAGCGCTCGCGCCTGTGGACACACACAGCAGTTATTTTCTGATGACTGAACTCGGCTTGCACATCTTCATCACAGGCGCCATGAAAACAGTTGTTTCTTTTCATGAGACGGGAACTTTTCTCATCATCTCACATACACATCAATGAATGCCTATTCATGAAACTTTCAATGTCTCATTCTATCATTTAGACACATGAGCTCTGAGCCCTTTTCAGTCTCAACAACAGGAACAAGCTTACTTTGTAACAACGTTGATTTTGACTCCAAACACGCCACTCTGTTTTTTGGACGGCGTTCTCTTTAAGCTGAGGTCTCGACTTGTAAACTTCATGGAGAATTCCACTTTAATCTGAGGAGGAACAAACAACATTAAGAAGGCAAAACTGAAACTCTGGGATTGTTACGAGTCACTTTGTGTGCGATGACTAACATCTGTTTTTTTATTAATTTTATTTCTATGTCTGGTTTCTGCTATCTTATTACTAAGTTTATATTTGTATTGTACAGCACTTTGGTCTATTTATAAATAAATGATGATGATGATGATGATCTTTAAGCTAATCATTTTAATATATGGAGAAAAAACCTAAAATAAAAGAAAAATTTGTGGAAAAAAGTTTATGGAAAAAAAAAATAAATCAAGATTTCCTTTGTATATATTTAGTTATTCTATTCAAAATTCTGTCTGTACAAATCTCCGACCTTGAAGGCTTTATTTACTGGACGAGTCCAAGCTAAAAGTCCCTCTCAGATACTTACCCCATTCATCTCTATGACATCCATGTGCCAGTTCTTGGACTGCACAGTCTGAGGATCCAGCTGAAAGACACAACACAGACAGAAACATGGTTGTTAACATTTTTGAGAAGCCTAAATAAGGACATGACTAAATTCATACTGGGATTTTCCCAGGAACAGAAAAATTGCTTAATCACATCATCAGTGAGCCGTCGCTCCCTTGGACAACTCGACATTTCTCAATACAACACACAGAAAGGAAGAAAAAAAAAGGCCTGGCAACAGTATCTGTACATTTCTTCGAAACCTGCTCACTTAATTCCAGCGTACCCACGGTGGGTGTTGTGACCAAACCGGACTTTGCCACCAGGGAAATTCTTTTCCCACATAAATCCTCAGGAATGTTTGTTCTTGTAGTACGGAGATAGAGTCTGCTTTTATGCTTTAATCTGTCTCTAAATAAAACCTGAGAAAGCCTTAAATTTCCATTCTAAAACAGAAAGTGGTGAAGCAAAAGTAACCGTCCTCGTGTGTTTGACAGAGAAATGCCGATTTAACCTCTTTACATTTCACTAAAGAAGAATCCCAGTAAGACATTCAAGTATGATCTGACACCTTTGGGGTTTTGTAGCTACAGAGAATTAAAACATAATTAAAACAACTGAAAAATATCTCCAAAATTATAACCACATGGAGCTCAACGTTCGGTTTTAGTGGAGGATAAAATAAGGAAACTGGAGACATGACTGCACTACCCGAAGCCCAGGCAAAGTAATGCTTGTAACCCCGGGCTCTAACGTAGACGCTGGACAATAAACTGAAGGCAGTAAGTTTATCGTCCCACAACTTTTTCGCTTCTGCTGCCCTTGTACGTCTTCAGCAGTCTCTCAGGCGTCGAACGAGGGCTCCAGATTAACTGAGACACTTCTCCTCGTTCACCGCACATATTCTCAAAGCGTGGCTCTCACGTCTCTCAGTGAGGCAGCACAGACAGCTTGTTGTTGTTTTAAGTCTCCTGGAGTCTGCGCCCGCTGTGCGAGGCCACAACAGCTAATGCCTTTTTTATAGTTTCAGCATCTGCACTACTCAGTTATGTCATCGCAACCCTGCACAGCGATGTGCTTAACGTAGAGGAAAATTACTCTTGCTGGGTGAGCGCAGGGGTAGCACGCTCCTCTTATTGTCGGGATTAAAAGTTTTTAGTGAGTGTATTTCATTACCTCGTAAAAAGGCCATTTGGCACCGGTTTCACGCATTCCTATTATCGCTAAAGCCTGTTTTCCCAGCAGTGTTTGGGCTTCAGACGAAGGACAGGTAATCACTGCAATCGGGGCTTTACACAGCAACTGCCGAGAAGGGAACCGGGCAAAGATCCAAGGCTCACTGATGACGCCTCTTTAAGCCCCCCTGGAGTAAACTAATTGAAAAAAATAAAAAGAAATATCCTACCCATTTCCTCCTTATTACTCTGCTCATTTCTAAAAATCCTAATTAAAAATGAATGTACTCAAATAGGGTTGTAAAAACAAAAAGGGTCCATTACAGCCATTTGTATACTCAGTGACCCTGTCCAAGCCTGTATCCACAACTGGGCCGTTTATTAAAAAATAGCTGAGAGGAACTTGCTCCCCCACTCGCCTGCTTCCCTGAGAAATGAGTTTGAGAGGAGGCCTGCATGAAGCAAGCTTTCATTTACTTTATAGTATTTCATTCAGAATAAAGCACAAAATGTCAGCAGGAGGGATTGCACTGCAAGACGCGGTTTGTGACTTAGCGGAGGATGAGTTCAGTCAGCTGGTCTAACAGCAGAGGGAGGATTTAAGGTTTTATTCCGAGTGACAGCTCGCAGTCAGGGAACCTTCAGGAAGATGGCAGGAGGTAACAGAGCTGAGACTTGAAATGAGAGACGTAAAGAAGAAAAAAGACGTTTGCTCCCATATAAAAGAACCCAGCTTTTATATGGGAGCAAGTGTGCGCACCGAGTATGAGGTATAGCCGGTTTACTTCCATCCGGCCGTATATGTGCACGTCCCACTAACTCTGTACTCTGTGTGCTTAAACACACTAACCCTCATTTATCTGCTCTCCTGCATGTTTGAGCGTATTGAAATGAACATAACGGGAAGCATGCGGCCGCCGTGTGATTCGGTCCATTTGCAGAAACCTACAGAAAAGTCACGGTTGATTTGAGTATCCTTTTTCCTGCATGTTGCTGGACTCTAGGTCAGTCATGCAGAATACAGGCTTTGATATCATGACTAAGAGTCTCCAAATAAAGAAGCAGGCAGACATGAGCCGGGACGTACATGCAGTTTGAACAGAGTACAGGCTGTGCTCTACTCAGACTGATCTACAAGATCAAAGCTGATAAGTCATTCTTTTGTGCTACTAAATGGTTTCTTTTACACCGACAGGGCAGAATGTGGTTATCAGTCACACAGTATTACTCAGACTTGTACTCTGGATTTCAGTTTTACATTTCAAGAAAAAAAAAATAAAATCTTGTTCCCGCCCAGTTTTGAACCGGGGACCTTTTGCGTGTTAGGCGAACGTGATAATGACTACACTACGGGAACTAACTGAGAGCTCTCCCCCCTCCCCTCTGGAAATATAATCCCGCCCTCCACCCTGCTGTGGATCTGAGACTGACAGCAACAACACAGGGGCAATCAAGGGTCTGCATCCCCTATGGAGCTGCACAAGCCTCAACACATGCAGCGCTACAAAGAATCTTGATGCATCGGTGTACATCATCCACGATGTTCTCTGTGCACAGGGATCCCTCTTTCCTGTCCACAGGAACACTATACATGAAAGCATTTTCATCTGACAAGCGTGACCGATGCGGGTCTGTGAAAGGACAGTTGTTTGCAAAACTACGTTTCAGTTAAGTGCAAAAAGAAAATCTTGCTCAGATGTGCAAATTTGTCACCAATATGAACATTTAGTATCACATGCTGCTCAGATTTAGTACAACTAAAGAGCAGTGTTTGGACACTTGTTTGTTTTGTGTGATTATAAATTTATGTAAAAGCAAGAGCTGAATAATGCAGACCAAAGAGAAGGAAAACAGCGGCAGAAGCCTGAACCAAACAGTCAGGTACAAAGTGATGTGTAAAGCCAAACTAATGAAATCTCTATAGACTTAATTAGCTTATTGTTGCTGTGCTTGGAGAGGTAATGCGTGCTGGCGACAACACAGCAAAAAGCATAACTTGATCTTTTCATATGCTAAATTAATGAATCGCTGTTTAATTTGTCCTTTGTGTTTCATCACACTTTTTCACCACTGCTTCTCTGCCTGATTAAATATTCATTCAGCTGCAGAAAGCTTTTTATTAGTCCTTTAATTAGAACGTGGTGCTAACTGCGCGGCTCCTTGGATTTAGCAGGATTACAGGAACCGTGTGCACAGTGACTGAACCTTCATTTCATTTTTTTTCTTTTTAATTTCCAGCTAACACATCCTGCAGCAGCAAAGTTGCTCCTGCTCCATAAGCAACAGGACTATTTTTGGATTCATGAACCATAATGTTTATATGACTCTTTACTCAACAGCTGCTGATGTCAACGAGGCCATGGGAGGTCTTTGACTCGGTTGCCATGTTGCCTTCTGCCCTCTCTTCCTAGTTTGGGCCAATCGGCAGGGATTTTCAACTGAATGAGAGTTGTGATTTGCAGACTAGTCTTTTATCTCTGCCAGCAGTGTGTGTGATTCTCATCCAGCCCCTGTAAGCAGCGACACACAGATGAGTACTACACTTACGCAACACCATCCTTGCCTGCAGCAGAGCGGAGCACTGATACTGAAACGCAGAAAAACATAAAGGGGTGAAATATTCCTTTAATATTCAGAGTCAAAAACAAACACCTCCTTTATTTTCCTTAAAATACCCATATGATCAGTTTTTTATGATTTCTTCATTGTGCTGCAGCATGAACGTGCTCAGGAAAAGACCGAAATCTCTTCAAATTCACGTGATTTCAGGAACTTTGTTATTGACCAGTGTCATCTCTCGTTTCCACATGGAGGAGAGACACAGTCAAAGACTACTTTGTTTCATTTACTTTGACATTTTATCATTTAAATGCACCGTTCCCACCATCCAAAGTCTGTCAACTGTAGCCATGGCAACTAACCTCCCAGCTAATGTGAAAAAAAGAACTGGAGTAAGATTCAACTGAGCAACTATGCGAGTTTGTTTTCCTGATTATTTAGTAACTTTTCATCGCATTACTTTTGCTGCTCAGGCTCACAGCATGTGCTTTATGTTTACCAGCAGTGACAAATACACTTTTAGTGACCATATCTTTATAGATACCTGCATGCAAGGGGCAAAAATAAAGTGCACAACACTACTGTGATTAATAGCACATCCCCAAAATCTCACTCCGTAATTAGATGATTAATGCCTTTGTGTCACTGTAAGGAGATTAAAGGCTATTTGCATGCTGGCTGCTGCACAGCCAGAAGCAAGGGGGTCACTGTGGGCATCAACCTGAGAATGCTTTACTGACCTGCCACTCCCCTCCTGGAGCCCATTAACCAATCACAGATCTTGCACACAGGGGGGGATGAATTGGGGCCAATAAAGGGCCATGCCCTCCGGTGGAGACAGGAGGAGATTTATGTGGCCTATATAAAAAGGCCATTAGGGGAGTAGATGGCATTTTAGGCACACAGAAAGGATGAAATGCTAATATCTCGTCTGCACCAATCAACATACTAAAATGGAGAGTATAATTTCCATATGGGAGCTGAAATGCTGCAAGGGTAAGAGGTAGGATGAGCGAGTGGGAGGGAAGATGATAATGGTCGGATGCGATTCTCCTCGATGGCTTAGTCTGCATTGTTCTCTGCACTAAGCTGGCTAAAAGTCCACAAAAAGGAGGGAAAAACAGAACACAACGCAAAAGCTACAACCCCACATCCCAGCCTCAAGGCTATTTGCTCCTTTGTTGCGACACATCAAATATATTGTGTCTAGTTCTACACCAATTAGCGTTTTCCAGCCAGCTTTCCATCTCATCACACTGTGTCTTAATTAGGCGCTGCTTCCAGCTCACGTAGGGAGCACAATTCCCTGGTGTACTTCCGTGCCCTCACCTATCCTTTTCATTCCTCTAAACACCCAGTAAATAACATGATGCATGCCACAGATGCACAGACAGAAACAAGACGCACTATGCCCTAAAGTCTGCTTTTCCTGGCCCCAACAATTATGATTCAAATTTCTAAACGCATATCTGCATGATTTAATTTTAAAAGCATGCACAACAGAGTGCACACACACACTGCTTAACCAAAAACTAAGAATGAACCCTTTACAGAAAACAGAACTATTCAAAAAATCCATGCGTGCCTCCGCTGTGTTATGGTTTTAGATAATATCAGTGGATAGTTAAACATCATCGAGAGCAATCCCCAGCATGTTGCAATGAAACACATGACCGAGGGAAAGAAAGGGGGGGACTGTAGAAAGACTGATAGGATCAAAAGGCAACCAAGCTTGGAAAAATGACAACACAAGCTCACTCAAAAAAAAAAAAAAAAGAAAGAAAAAGTGACAAGAATTAAAGGATGAACCTTACAGAGCAGATGGGTGAACAGGGATTTCGGCACGGTGTGAGTGCAGGGTGGCAAGATATCAAAAAGACTTATTGCCAAAGCTGAGAAATTTGGACAGCAGTGAGACAAAGGGACTTCCTCCTCTAATGCCTTGACATTAACACGGTGGTACCTGTGTACAGAGAAATAATGTATGTAATCACTGTTTTATTCCGCTCAGTATAAAAGAGTGGTCAGCTTTCCTCAGGCTCGTGCTGAATAATGGAAAACATGGAAGCAAAGGTCAGCCTAAATCTGACTCTTTGTTATGAACACGGTTATGATGCACACAAATTACAGCTCAAAACGCTGTTGATGCTGAAGAAGAGGAGGGCTGTGCAAGAACGTGGTCACCCCCTCCAGATAAATAAATACCTAAAAATTCCTCAGCTTATGTCTGCATTACTCTGTTTCAGCTGTGTGTGCAGAGGTGTGCACTGAATCACAGAACCTTTGCTGCTCAGCCAAAAGAGTCACAAACCAGAAACTGCATTTAAACAACGTCGCAACACCACAAAAGGCCATTTGCAGACACTACAAAGAAAGGGATAATAACTGGCTGCATACCAAAACGACATCATGCAAACATTCCAGATGTGTGTCTCAGAGACAATATGGAGTAATATGACACTTAATAAACAGAAGAAGAAAAAAATCGTTGCTTTAAATGCCAAAGAGGCGTCATTATCACAACTGAACAGCAGAGGGAGCCATTCTGATCGTCAAACAACATGACAAGCTGCCTTTTAGTCATCACTAGTAGCTTTTTTTTAATTTTATTTTTTTAAAGGAGAAAAAAAGGCTTGTGGATATGAAGACTGATGGAGAGGAGAGGGCAGGGAGCAGGAAATTATTATTTCATATTATTAAACAGAGTGCTTTTAGAGCGATCGTGAATTCCTATCTTAATTAAATCGTCGCACAGTCCCGTTTCATGTCGGTACCATTTTTTCAAATATTAACATCTTCTCACAAGTTATTCACAAGTGAGTGTAACCGATCCTGCATCAAACTCCAGTGCAATTCAGGATTAATCAAGAATATTCAATACTTTTTAAAGCTCAAATATTAAAGTTAGTAATAGAGATGCAGATTCTACCAGGGTAAAAAAGGGAAATAAACCCATATCCTTATTTCTGGGTCACAGTTTAGCCATCACTGTCATCACTAGCTACATTCAGTCATCTGACCTTTCAGAATAGAACAATAGTCAACTCAGAAATAAAGACACCCATTAAGAGAGCACACGCACACAGAAAGGGATGAACTGAGGATAAAAGAGAGGGAGAACCAACAGATGGAAGTGACACAGTGATATATAGAGGATGAAAAAAAGATTAAAGAGCAAAAACCACAGCTTGTGTGTGTGTGTGTGTGTGTGTGTGTGTGTGTGTGTGTGTACATATGTTAACCAGAAACCTTTTGTCTGAGCAGCTTGCTGCGGACGCGGCCCCATAGCTTGGCCC
Source organism: Aulonocara stuartgranti (assembly GCF_965226115.1). Lineage (NCBI taxonomy): Eukaryota > Metazoa > Chordata > Actinopteri > Cichliformes > Cichlidae > Aulonocara > Aulonocara stuartgranti. The sequence goes on from NC_138946.1 coordinate 23,542,192, forward strand.
CAGTGTTGCTGTGCCTCTTGTGCACAGGGGTCTGTGGCTGGCTGGACAGATTGTGCTGATTCTGATCCACGCAGCAGTGCTGCTCCAGACGCTCGCACACCGAGTTCAAGTTTACATCCGATACCAAGATCTCCGTCATGCCAAAGCCTGTGAATTCCTCTCCCACCGATGGTGGAGGAAGAACACCGCGGACGATGAAGAGGATGGGAGTACGGATCCCCACGGAAGCTCTTAGTGATCAGTGAGTCGCTTCAGCAATCAAGTTTCAGAAAAAGACTCTGAAATTCACTTCAAAAGAGGAATGAGTGATGAGGAGGAGGAGGAGAAGTAGAGAAAGATGCTGCCATGGTGTCCTTGATAAGCCTGATAGTAGGTCCACGCTGATGCCCCTCTCTGTGAGTTCGCTCCACAGTCAGCTGCCAGCATCTCCTCAGTGTGCGATCTGACTTCCACAACAGCAAGCACACATACAGGGCGACTGAGCGAGAGAGAAAGAGAGAGAGCGCGAGAAGAGGGAGGGAGATGGGGGGTGAATGGGCTCCCTCTGTCAGTGAGCAGCTCTGCTTCTCCAGATGTTGATGGACACACCTCCAAAGAGAGAGAAGGGAGGGGAGGAGGGCACAATAAACAGTCAATGAGAAATGAGGGGGGAGAGAGGGTGAGAGAGAGAGCGAGAAGGAGCAAAGGCTAAATGCTGGACTCTGTTTTGTTCAGTGCTTTGACCCCTTGTCAACCTTTCCCAGAGTTGGCCAGCATGCTCAGGAAGTGAGTAAACAAAGAACTGTGACGATGAGAAAGAGGCAGTGAAAGCATGAAAGACAGACAGGTAATACCTGCGTCGCCAAAAACATGACTTGAAACACACAGGCAGACCTCTAAGAAGCTCTAAAGGCTCCTATGTTGTCATATCCTTTTAAAATCTGACTAGAAATATCTTTGCTCTCTCCCCCTCTTCTCTGTGCCTCCCTCTGCAGATGACTGACTTCTCCTCCCGCATTCTTACAGTTCTCCGATTTCCATCGTCTACTCTCTGCGAATGCGTGCGTCATTTTTCCACTACAATGCTCGACACTTTTCACCGTGCCTGTATGCTGACATTGGAAAGTCACTCAAAGACATCCACACGCACGCTCACACCCCGGGAGACACGGCCAGCGAATCTCCATGTTTATTCAACAGGACAGCCGGAGCTGGCTGCTCTTAAGAGAAGGATTCCTCTGTATAATGGATCGATATGGGGCAAGGGAGCCTGTGTATGCCTGTCAAACTCCATCTCCATCCACCGTGTCCCATCCCATTTGAATTAGGGAGGGGGGGTTCTGCTGGTGGACAAGGTTACAGACATGAGGCTGCATTTTAAAACCCCCAGACTGGTAAGACGCACCGTCTACTGGGCTGAAATGTCTTTGTGATTCAGAGACAGTATCTGCGATGAAATAATTATAATTTAGTTACCTTCTGCTAAAGCGGCAGATTTTTTTTTTTTTTGCCGTTTTCGCCACAGTTTTTAGCAACAAATTGGACTCATCCCGTCATCACAAGGCGTCTCAGCTAACAGCAGACAGCCTGATACCATAGTGTAAAAACATGTGGGTTAGAATGTGTTCTGTGGTAATGATAAAACACTAAAGTGGGAGCAGGACGGCCAGCATGTCTCACTTTGTGACCGAAAGTGTAGTACAGAGGGGGTGGTGGTGGAGGAGACCTCAGTCAACCCTCGCCACAGACTATTTTTAACTCTCAGAATTCGTAACTATGAAGCATACACACTCTATGCGTCATATCTTGGAAGGAATGTCTGGGAAAACCATGTTTTTAAAATGGGAGGAAAAAAAAACCCCCACAGGGCGACAGGAAATTTTTTGGGCAACGCACTGAAAGAATCGTACATCGAACTGTAGCTTGTTTGATTGATTTCTGCTATCACAGCATCCAGAAGAGAAAATAAAGACTAAAACAAGCAGAAAAATAAACTACAATCAGCAAGTGTCATCATATGTGATGGGAGCTTCAAAATTAGTACAAGCAGCAGAGGCCAAGATACCCTGAGCGTCTGCAGTCTAGTCCTAAAATGATTTCACATCGTCATTGAAACAATTCTAAATCTTTCATTAGAACCTCGTGGCTCGGATTCTTACTACTTTCAGATCATACACCTGCAGTCTGGTTCATGGGGAAAGCTTCAAGTTTCAAGCTCAAGCCAAGAAAGCTTTTCACACTTTGGAAAATCCCCCCAGAGCTGCTTTCACAGGCCGAGCAGCAGCAATCTTCGCTGGCAAGATCAGTCAAGTGCGTCTTTAGTTGTCCCGCTTCAGTACAGGATAAGACAAAAAAACTAATTCCTCTCATTTCCAATTGAAACGCAACATCATCATCATCATTTATTTATATAGCACTTTAAAAACACACCTGGTAGACCAAAGTGCTGTACAATACTAATATGCACATAGTAATAAAACCAGACATAGCAATACATTTTTAAAAAAAAAAGTCAGTTACCCACAGAGTTAAAAGCCAGAGAATAAAAATAAATTTTTAATAAAGACTTAAAAACTGGCACTGATGTAGCCTGTCTAACATGGAGAGGAAGGTTATTCCAAAGCATCGGCGCTGCAACAGAGAACGCTCGGTCTCCTCTAATTTTCAGCCGTGACTTTGGGACCGAAAGCAGCAACTGCTCAGCTGACCGAAAGGAACGAGTGGGGACGTGGGGCTTCAACAAGTCAGACAAATAAACAGTTGCCAGACCATTTAGAGATTTAAAAACCAATAAAAGGACTTCAAAACGGGTCCTAAATTCAATTGGAAGCCAGTGTAAAGAGGCCAAAATCGAGTGATGTGATCAAATTTCCTTCTGTCAGTTAAAAATCATGTCGCAGCATGTTGCACTAATTGCAAGCATGACAAAGTGCCCTGCCCAACCCCTATTAAAAGAGAATTGCAATAATCTAAACGTGAGGTAATAAAGGCATGAATAATACTTTCCAAGTCACGCTTGGAAAGAAAGGGCTTAACCTTCGTTAAACGTCTGAGGTGACAGAATACTGATTTTACCACCCCATTTACATGGTCATCAAAGGTAAGTGCAGAATCAATTTTAACTCCGAGATTTGTGATCGAACTCTTTAGTTGGGAAGTCAAAGCTGCAAGATCAACATCTGGAGTATGAGAAAAACGATTTGGGCCAAATAAAATCGCTTCTGTCTTCTGATCATTAAAATTTAAAAAGTTTTTTGCCATCCATGCTTTGACAGCAGTAAGGCAGTCAAGCAGAGGTCGACTTGGGAGACTATCAGAATGACTAAAAGGTAAGTAGAGCTGGCAGTCATCTGCATATAGATGGAATGACACTTTATGTTTTCGGAAAATCGCGCCAAGAGGCAAAAGGTACAGTGAAAACAATAACGGCCCAAGAATAGATCCCTGTGGCACACCCCAAAGCAGAGGGGCCACAGAGGATGAAGCCGACCCCAACTTAACACAAAAGGTCCTATTTAAGAGATAGGACTTTAACCACACAAGTGCCGAACCAGAAATTCCCACACAGTGCTGTAAGCGGGAGATGAGCAAATCGTGATCCACAGTGTCAAATGCAGCGGTCATGTCCAACAAGACCAGCACTGCATATTTACCACGGTCTGTCGCTATCAGGATGTCATTCATAACTTTTACGAGGGCTGTCTCCGTACTGTGGAATGGCTTAAAGCCGGACTGAAAGATTTCTGACAATTTAGAGTCATTCCATCAACTGAGTATAAACAACCCTTTCCAGAATCTTACTAAGAAAGGGAAGCTTAGAGATGGGTCTAAAATTTGATATGACTGAACTGTCTAAGTTCTTCTTAAGTGAAGGATGTATGACTGCATGCTTAAATTCCCTAGGTACTTGACCAGACAAAAGACTAGTATTAATAATGTTCAGAATGTGTGGTCCGATGATAGGAAATACCTTTTTGAGAAAATGGGGAGGAACATGAGGACACCTGATTGCATACTTTTACTGGCTTACAGTCACAAAACATGAAGCATTAACAATAAAAGCAAACAGATGTTCATAAATGAAGCCTGCTGCAAACTATGTTATTGAGAAGGTTCATGTTGTCCAATCTCAGATTCCAGATCTCATTCAAGCTTAAAAATAACCAAATACGAGGAAAAGTTAGTTTTAATCCACGATTAAAATTTTGCTTTAGGTTTTTTTTTTTTGTGTTGTATTTTTTTTTTGGGGGGGGGGGGGGGGGTAAGAGCAGATTAATGGTCTATTAATGGTCTGTGTCCATGTCTGCAGAGTATAATCACAGTAAGAGAGGGGCAGCCAATTAGAAGGAAGCTGGCTTTCAGGGAGGGGCTCTTAAAGAGACAGGAGCGAAAACTATTTAGCTCCTACAGTGATCACAGTTTAATGATAAATAATATGGTGACAGAAATTAGTATAACAGGCTCAAATAAGCCTTATTTTCTCTCTTGGTACCATAAAACTACAGTTTATGCCTGCTAGCAAAATTTAGCTTCATGTGTTGTGATATTAATTAGTGTGATCATCATCCAGCTTGTAGCTGTCACTTAGACGATGCTGTTCAGGAAACGTTTCACACTTTATGGATAGCGCTATCTGCTTTCCAGTCATGTCTCATCTTCACTTTGCAAAATTTTGACCTTTGGCTTCTCTTTGAAGTGTCAAAAAGCCCCAAAGTCAAAAGATACTGACAGCAGAGGAGTAGAGTAACAGCAGGTGTTCATGCAACCTATGTCGACTGCTTCACAGCCCATCACGTCAAATACATTCATGCAGCGAGCTCACACAAGCACACAGAGTTGCCAGTGTTGCACTCTCTTGTGTTGGCTCATAAGTTATTTATGCCTGCACACTATATGCAGACATGTTAGCGCAGAATACCTGTGGGTTTACACAACTCAGCACACATCAAAAACGCCAAGCAGTTCTGCACACAGACTGCCTCAATTCCCTCCAAAACTCAAACCGACTCCATACGTGGCATTTAAATGCAAAAATAATAACAGGCTGTCGATGTACCAGAATAATATTTTTCTCAATCATGTCAAAAGCAAAACTATTCGTTTCTGTGGTTTTATAGCTCGGTTTTGCTGTGAGTAAGAACAGTGGAATAATGGCTCCCAATTTTCCTTAAAAAACACACACACACACACACACACAAAAAAAACAGGACCTTGCATAGATAGATACGTACTGTAGAGATAAATTAACTGTATGAGATGATGAATTGTGTGGGGCTTTGAGCTTAGGAAACATGGGAATGATAAAAAGACGAAAGATGCATGCAGGGGAGGAAGAGGAGGAGGGCGCCCAACGAGGAGATAAGATTAAGAATTCTTGTGAGAAGAGTAGAAAATGTAAAAGTACATGAAAGAAAAGACATGAGTAATTAGCAAAAGTCTCAATGCTAAAATAAATGTGTTTTTTATGTGAGGTGACTGTGGGGGATATGTTTGCCTTCTTTTACTCTCTCCGTCCATCTAACACCCACAAATTGTTGTTTTTATGATTTAACTGAGATATATAATAACACTGCTGGCACTCAGTCAGAGGTTCAGCACACGCTTTTATTTAAAATGATCTTAATTTAATACCATTTGGCCACCACATGAAAAGGTGAAAAAGCAGAAGGTTGAGTCCCGAGTGCTTGTGCTCTGACATCATGGCCGGCCCTGGCTCTTAATTATAGATGCGCCGGGTGGCACGGCCCCTCGTAAAGCTGCTCCACATGAACAGACGAGGGAGGGGGGCTGCTGAAGGAGGCCCTCGTTTACGAACTCCACCTAGTTGTGTAGTTGCTGCCTGACAAGCACTGCGATTCTGTTGACTGTGCGATTCTAGGGCCTCTAGTGCTGCGGCCTTCAGCAAACTTCTGCCAATCACACACACCTTCAGGAGCCAGAGACAAATTAATGATCAATCGCAGGGCTGAGCCGCTCTGACATGAATATGGAGCAGCTCTGAATCCATGCCTGCCTAATGAACGCGGGGTGGTCAGTCTGTCAGTCTGCTGTTTTAGTGGGTTTAGTGTGTGCTGTGTGTAATAAGCTCCTGCTGAAGTCTACAAAACAGCTACAGCTGCTGCAACAATCTACCTTTAAATTCCAGCAGGAGCTCCTTCTGAAGAAAAATCACTATTTTCTATTAGAGATGTGGAGCAGTTTGCTTTTGGCTTTAAAGTGAATAAGAAGACCTGGCTGAGCTGGCTGCCAAAAGCTACTACAGGGGTCTGGGTGTAGTCCACCCTAGACACCACAAAAACCACCTCCTGCCCTCTGTTTATACTTTAAACTATCCTATTAAATAAAGTTTAAAAAAAAAAAGACAAAAAGAAAGTTTCACTTTCATGTATGAACAGTAACTAAAGCAGGAGAAAATTACCTCAGCTTCCAATAAACACTAAAAGTAGGGGAGTTATACATAAATAATTAATTACCAAATAAGAAGCTCAAATCTCTTCCAATGTCAGTCGACCCTTTTAATAAAATCTGGGGAATTTTGCTACACAGTTGTACAGCTAACAGAGATTTGGACTTACAGTTAAAGCTGTATTGTATTTTTTAACATTTTCAAAGGTTTAGTGGAGTTCGTATTTTCATTCATTTCATGTTTTTTTGGTAAGTTTTTTTTAGGACATTCACTATTTTAATGCTTTCACAAAAACAAAATCAAAAACAAAACCTTCACCAAAGTGCAGGCAGGCCATTAACCTTTATAGTTTTCCATTTTGGCTATCACAATGGACACACGCACAGGTTTGTTGTTTGTTCCAGCCTGCAAACACAGCAAGAGCAGGATACACAGAAAGCTGGCATCTGAGAATGTGCGTATGTGTACATCCATATTTTGGCCACACCTCGGTTGATCCCCAAAGCAGCTGACAGTGGAACAAAGGTGATTGTTTGGGAATATCAATCACGTGCATCTTTCTTAGGCCAGCGACCGGCTGACATCAGTGGCCGGGTGGCTGCGATAGCTAGAAACCACACTGCGAGCGGATAATTCAATCAGGGTTAATTCGATGGGTCTGCAAGTATGTTTACAGGATGATCTGCTCCACCTCTTTGATCTCTCCTGCTCTCTTATGGAGGAAGATGGGAAAATGGGGTATGAGGTTTCGAGGTTAAGAGTGAGAGTGCTAAGATGAGAGCGCAAAGGCGGGAGGAGGTTTGGCTCGGTGGGAAATCACAGCCTTAGGGTGCACTGCAGATTATTCCTGCATGTCTTTCATCTGAGCCATTGGGGGCATCCTCCGATTAACCGCTCCATCACTTATTAAGCACTTTGGAACAAAAGTGGTGAAGGAGACAGAGGAGGGAAGGAAAAGGAGTGAGCGAAGAAAAGGCTTAGCTTGAATCTGTGTGTGTCTTTGGGCGTGGCTGAAGAGAGGTAAAGCGTGTTTTTGTGCTCTTTCAGAGTCAGCATATTCAGGGTGTACATATTAATAGATTGTGGTACATCTAGCCGAAGAGTACAGTGAAGTGTGATCAGCACACGTATAGATGCACAACGGTAAGGACACAGAAACAAAGTGAAGGCGAGCAAGGAAAACAGGTTGAGAAGAAGGGTGATGCAAGAACAAATGGTGAAGCAGTAATGCTGCACTCTGCATCACAAGCCTCCGACTAAACAATGAGATCACACCTTGTATACACGCAGTTCTTCATGGATTTTACTAGTAAAATCCATGTAATTATATATATATATATATATATATATATATATATATATATATATAAATAATTTCTCTCTGTTTAATGCTTGTCTCTTTATTTATCCTAATGTCTGTGTCCATAATTCTTCATTATGGTTTCACATGATCCGAGTCACTCCGACGTCCACCAATGACAGGAATGAAACAGTAAAGATGTTGCAATACCTCAAACTCTTTGTGTTACATACATCCACCTGAAAAAAAAAGCTAAAGGCAGAACATCAGATGCAAAATCAACTCTAAGAGTAAACTGTGCTGTTCCCTGGCTCAGAGTGTATTTGTTCATCAAACACAAGATAATCATTTTTCCTCAAAAAGGCAAACAGCAAATCCTCTTTGGTGGAGATAATTACAGCAAAACAACACAGTGAACTTTTTCTTTAATTACAACTGATTCCCCTCCTACCGTCTCTAGAAAGAAATGACTGCATTAAGTCTGAGCAGAGCTTTGCGTTTGCCTGAAATAAACATAAAATAAAGTCAAAGCTGCACAAGGCAGATTTATATATATTTTTTAAACCCAGAAAAGAACTTTGTGGAACAGTTCCTAACTACTAAAGCACCATAACATCAGGGGACCACATAACCCGAGGGGTCTGGGTCTATTTTCTTACTTTTGCGGTAAGCAGGTGAGGACGTTGTGATAAGAAGTCTTTGCACATCCTTAACATGTCCACATTTTGCAGGATGGAGATCATCCACCCGTCTGAGTGTCTGTCACACCTGGAATAAGCTTGATCTTTAAAACTGCACTTTGCTAAGATGTACAGCCAGTGGAGGATGACACATTCCCCCTGTTTTGGTAACTATTCCCGATATAGAGCCTGGTGTTGGGTGTGATTTCATCATGTGAGCCAACCTGCCCTTTGCTGGGATGTGGATGGGCACCCACTATGCTGAGGCTGTGATCTCAGTGTTGTGATCTCTGCTAGTCTGGGGACAAGGCTGTGTTACATCTGAACATTGTGACCCAGTTTCAGGATGAAGAGAGCGCAGCCTCACAGAACGGTGCTGCTGACCTGCTTCAATAATTCACGCTTAAGTGTATAACCGTGGCTGAATGGAAGCAGCCACCTGGAAAGATTACACGGCCGGGGCAGGAAGCTGGTGGGAATTACAGAGAGGAAGAGACGACAGTATCAGAAAGTATAGCAGAACTGAGATTTCTTAGTTTTTTAAAGGAAAACATGATTGTTTTGGGCAGAGGGTGGATAAGAAAGTGCTAAAGGTTGGGGACCGCTGGTTTAAAAACCAGCGGTCCCCAACCTTTTTTGCGCCACGGACCGGTTTATGCCCGACAATATTTTCACGGACCGGCCTTTAAGGTGTCGCAGATAAATACAACAAAATAAAACTAGTACCGGTACTGAAAAAAAGAAGATTTATTCATAACACACGTGAAAAGACCCAGGAAAACCGAGTTAACGATAAAAACGTTAACAAAATAACGCTGAAAACCGATAAAAACCCTGAAAACCATACATTTCACACCTGAGCCCGGTACCAAACGACTCACGGACCGGTACCGGCCCGAGGCCCGGGGGTTGGGGACCGCTGATTTAAACAATACGCACGAGTTAGCCTGCTGCGTTTCTAAGAGGTCTGATCAATAATGAAGAGGAGGAGAGGTTTGATGCTATGCAGACGGCAGACAGCCCGGCTCATGCTTTCAGTCTCTCATGGTCAAACAGAACACCTACATCTTCTGCTGAGCAGCATGTGTGCACGTGCATATCACCTCTCTGCTGATGCAACATTACTACTAAAGGGGCGATCGTGGCTCAAGAGTTGGGAGTTCGCCTTGTAATCGGAAGGTTGCCGGTTCGAGCCCCGGCTTGGACAGTCTCGGTCGTTGTGTCCTTGGGCAAGACACTTCACCCGTTGCCTACTGGTGGTGGTCAGAGGGCCCGGTGGCGCCAGTGTCCGGCAGCCTCGCCTCTGTCAGTGCGCCCCAGGGTGGCTGTGGCTACAATGTAGCTTGCCATCACCAGTGTGTGAATGTGTGCGTGAATGGGTGGATGACTGGATATGTAAAGCGCTTTGGGGTCCTTAAGGACTAGAAAAGCGCTATATAAATACAGGCCATTTACCATTTACTACATTCATTTTTCATAAACTCTCACAGAGTCACCGTTTTCTACGTTTGTTACACTTCCCACTCCCACACAGCATTTATGAGAAATTTACTTACCAGCAAAGTTTCTCAGCACTTTTTTAAACAATTATTTTGTGATTTTAAAGAAGTCCACATGAGCAGGCATTAGCTCCATTAACATAGTGTTTCTATGTGGCTTTTTATTTGTACCTCTTTTGATATGCACATTAGAGCTATACAGTACGTACTAATAGACTGGGGCAAAAGCCACTTAGTCTCCAAAAAATGCTAAATTAAGCACTGTAATTATGATAAAGGCCTGGCCTGCAATTTCTCATAATCATTATCAGAACAAATGAGGCCGAGGTGGTGCAAAAGCAGGCCAACAACTGAGAGCACACCTTAATGAAGAACACAAAGTCCCCATCACGAAAAGATCAGTTTTGTAAGCTCTGATGTTTTAGTTCCAGGAAAAGCAGGTCAGCTCTCCTGTAACAGACACATCCATCATCGCTTTCCCACTTTCAATTCTCGATAAGCAGCGTTAAAAAAAAAAATCAGTTTCAAGAAAAGCCATTAACTCGTAGTGATAAATCAATTAGTTAATCAACAGAGAAGCCACCAGCTTAAGCTCCCAGTGGCTTTGTTGCAATGATGACCGGCCTTTGTGTTCAGAAAATCAGACATCGGACTTAAAGCGTCGTCTCTGATGCAGAAAACTGTTCTCCGAATCTCTCTCTCTGCTTTGATCCTCAGGCTTTTTTCTCCTTCCTAATCGTAGATAAACAAGACAAAGCAGAAACTAAAGAAAGAGTGCTTTCTACTAATGATTGACATAAAGCAGCCAGTGGCACAAACAGGGAGGCTGGAGTGTGGCGCCTTCTCTTTAACCAGAGCTGATCTGCCTCCTTCACGCTGCCTGACTGAAACACTGTCAGGTTTGCTGGGCGGAGAGAACGAGATACAAGTAGGCAGAGATGTAATCAACCCAAACAACTCCTCCACAGCTCTTAGAACACACACACACACAAACACCTCTCCTGGCTATTATACAACACACATTACATAATTCAAACAATTTGTGACTGTGAAACAGACTCTTGAGATCCCCTCCCTCATAAACGCCCACTCGCTCTTTGAAAGCAGGACTAACGGAGGAAACAGGTACACTCTAGAGCCAGAACCTCCGTCGGATCAAAACATTTTCTGATTGTGCCAGGGACGCTTTTTAAAAAGATTGCTCGGCTGAATTCAACATGACACGCTGGTTATGCAACAGGCTGCTGCAAGCAAAGCAACGCAGAGAAACTGGGAGCTGAAGAGAAGAGTCCCATTCTCCAAGGTTATTTAAAGGTGCTCTGTCTCTATGTCCATTATGGACATGCTGTCAGTCTATCACAGAGCCAAACTGGTGCATGTTAGTGGGTACAGTTTAGTGACACTTTAACTTTTACTTCAACCACTGATGTGTTATATGTGGTGTCAGCTCAACATTAGATAGCTAACAGTAATGGCCTCATCATTTACACAGCTGAGAAGTCCAAAACATCCTCACAGGGAGGTCTGGAGGGGAGACGCTTCTTCCATGTGAAAACAATTACATCACTTTTAGCCTAATTTGTGGCATCGAGATCTCAGGTCAGGAAACCCATAAAAAGAGTTTACGTTTTTATGGCTGTGAAAGGGTCAAACAAAACGTCAGTTTAACCGTTATCAATATATATTTACATAGTTTTAACTCATTACGGAGCGAGGATATCTGCCAAGCAAGAAGCTAAGCACCTGCTGTGGAGTGTCCAGCTGTCAGCTGGCTGCAGCTCAGTACAGTAGAAATTGGAAGGGAACAGCATCATTAGCTGTGATTACAGACTCTAAAACAATAACACCACAAAGTCTGATTTTAAAAAGTCTAATATTTTTTAAATAAAAACAAATAAAGGACGGAGTAGGATGCATCATATTTGTTAAAAAATGGGAAAAATTTAATGAGGGATTCTGTGCTTAGTACAGGAGCACTGGGGTTCATGTGGACAGCAGAGGAAAAGGGAAGCTTCCCTCCTTCGCCTTGGGACAGGAAGTCATAAAGCAGGATCAAACGCCTGGCACTGCTTACAGTCGAGCTATATGAGGAGCATAATGTCACGAGAGATCAAGGACTCAACAGAAAATCAGAGCCGCTGCAATAATCAAAGTTATCAAAATTTGATCCTTCAGGTGGCGGAGAAGCCGTCTGAGCACTACACTCTTTAACTGCACATTTTCCCATGCATGTACATGGAGAAAGCTTGTCCCCCTCTGATTACTGGAGTGGAAGCAATATGGAAAGGTCATCAGGACGTGCTGAAATGCAAAAAGGGGGAAAAGGAAAAAAAGAAGAAGAAGAAAAGTATACATACAAAAGCACAAAGGTTTGGGCTGTGGCCGCTAACCGCAGCGTCAAACACCTTATGAGTAAAAAGCATGTAGAAATCCACATTTTACAACAGCTACATTCTTAAACAGCAACCATAGAAAAATGTTTTTAATCAAAGACACAAAAACTAAATCCTTAAATCTGTTTTTCCTTCTGAAGTTTAATCAGTAGTCAAGCTCTTAATACTATTTGGAGCCATTTGTTTTCTTAAGCTATGTTCAGCCATAAACCAGACATCGTAAAAAAATATCGTCACCACTGTGCATCAGATTATGCCTCCGTTCGGGGTCAAAAGTCAAAGCTTGCATAAAGCTACAGATGTGTTATACAAAAGTGCTATTTTAAAAGGGCTGACGTTCACTTTAAACCTCACTAGAAGCCTTGAAAGAATGCAGTAACAGCCAGAAGATTTCATGTCCACTCGCTCTCCCCTCAGTCTCACAGGCATATTCAGTGTACGTGTTTGTGACTGGAGGCTCAGGAACAAACTTAGATCACTAAGAGCTCAGCAGATGCCCGTGTAACACTCCAGCATGCAAAAAGTGCACACAGTAACCCAAAAATAACAGCTGCATTACCTCAAGCTACTGATTAAGAGTCAGCTACTGTTTCATCTTCAGACGCTGCAGAGGAAACACAAGCTTTTTAAAAATGAGACACCAACCAGAGACGTGTAAAATTGAGTAACCTGGTATGATCACATCTTAGAAATTACGAGAAATCCAGCAGCAAAAGTGTGATTAACAGAAGCACTGCATACCTTCATGAGAACGTTTCAGGTTTTACGTGCTTACAGAGAAAGTGTGAGAGCTGCTGGGGCATATAAAGAGTGATCTGACGGCTTACAGAGGCATACGCACAGACAGACTAAGAAACTTAAGGACAAGGAGCACCTTTAGGGAGGAGAACAGAAAACTGCACTGTTCTTAAAGAAGGCTAAAAAATTGGTGGAAATTTGTAAGAGGAAAATACAGACAGACACCATCAAAATCTCTCATGAGCATTAGGGCTGGGCCATATCATACCGTTCACGGTAATACCGGTATAATGTTGGGCAACGACAAGAAAATGAAATATCGTGATAGAATATGGGTAAAACGTGCATGCGCAGTGACTTTGTTTTCATACGCACATAGCCAAAAAGGCACGGCGGCGACGGAGAATGACAAGAACTAAAGCAGATCGTTGAATGAAACGGATGAACCAGAACTGGTTTGTAAAAATGCTGCAACTTCAGTGGTGTGGAACTGGTTTAGCTTTCGTCCATCAGATACACAACAAAGCACTATTTTTGGTAGCGCATGCTAGCGGGCCGTCGTTATTACCGTGTTGTTTGGAAATACGGCACACTTAAAATCAATCCTTTGATTTTTCTGAAAATCAACAGTGCCCCTCATAATCCCGTGTGCCTTATGTTTGAATTCTGGTTGTGTTTACTGACCTCGAAACGATTTTATGTACACGGCGCTCGAAAATCTGTGAAATGTTTTAGTACGACTTTGCTAAGCTACGAAGCCGCAGCGCTTGATGGATTGTCGGAGCATTACGGCTATCGTAGGCAGGCGCCTCGCGGAGTGATACGTACTGTGCTTCAACATAATATTACCGTATTGCGTGTGTGTAACCTCTTTTTAAGTTTTGTGGATATTATACATGGTTATGCTGAGGATATGTCGGCCAATTTCCACTGGAAATGCCTTTTGGTTAAACTGTCAGCAAGGAATTTACATTTGCACTGTTAAATTTTTATATAACTTTAATGCAGATTAAAAAAAAAAAAAACAGCTGCTTGTTTAAGTGAAAATACATTGATTTTTTCTTTTTGCACTAATAAAATTGTGGAGTTGTAAAGTATTTTGTCTAGTGTCAATTATGTCGTCAGCTATATCGTTGTCGCAAATTTTCAAATCTATATCGTGATAAATATTTTTGGTCATCTCGCCCTGCTCTAATGAGCATGATGGTCATGTTTGTGATTTTCTCACAGCTTCTTGGGAAAGGCCTCCTCAGTTTGCTCAAATATCACATAGTATTGTGCTCCCTATGCATGAACTGCACGAACTGTTGATCAGGGAGGTTTTGTACTACCTTCAGCTCCCAGCAGTGTTCCAGAATGGAAAACAGGGACATCCAAAACCTCACTGACACACTATACTACCTAACAGATTCTTAGGGATGCTGGGGAAACGTTTAGTGAAACACTGCAAAGCAGTAACAAAGTCCTGGGGAAGAGTGGTGAACAGGGAGATCACACTGCAGTAAAAGTATCTCCTGGTTCTTTAAAAGCTGCCTGGGGCAAAGCTGTAAATATACAGCCTGATGTCCAACACTGACCTCTGTAGTATCTCATAAAAGCACAGAAACATGCACAAAGTATAATCCAAAAAGCTTTCTGGCAATATTTATAACTCCACATATTCATTTCTGATGGAGACCAGTACTTAGAATCTCTTAGAAGAAACCAGACCTCATACAGTGGGCATCACCCATTCTCTGTAATGAAGTGCAGAACCACTGTGGGTAAATTCTTGCTCAAGCATCAGTCTCCAGTTGTGGACATGTGGAAATTATTCAAGTTCCTGCACAATCATCAGGTCTAAACAAACAAAAGAGGAGGGCATTTGAACAATGCAGAGTCTTGTTCAAGCTACAGCTTCATAACTGTCCGAACTGATCAGCCATCTTTCCCAGGGTAACATGGGGTTCACAATCAGCCCAGAGCAACTGCCAGCCACACATTTTACCGCTGTAAGAACAGCTCGGGTCCCTCGGCTGACCACTTGAAAGCCAGAATAGGCTCTCCTAGCTGGGACACAGCGTGTAGCTGAGGCTCATTTACTTTAATGCTTGTCAGAAGACTGCCAACAACAACAAGAGGGAAAGGGAGAAAGTATCTTGGTCTCACTGGGGTTTGGGGGATTGAACAAACAAACAAACAAAAAAAAAAAAAAAAAAAGAGTTGCAGCTGGTGTTCAGAGACTTGTTTCTGTCAGAGATGTGAAATCTGATTAAGAACGAAGGCAGAGAGACACTGTGGGGTGTCTCTGTAAAGCTGGCTCATCAGTCAGCCAAGGACAAAGGGGGACAATGAAGAAGGGCAGAAAAATCCTTTTTCACTTTGTTGTAGAGATTTAGATGAGGAAATCAATTCTCATACTGGTGCACTGATTACAAGAATGCAGCCAACAGCTGTTTCGTGTAGGATAGAAATAAAGATTATGGAAAATCACTGTCTGGTTTTAACAGAACACACAAAAAAAATTGAGCAGAATTTTTGATTTACCACCACCGTGTTTAAAGTCACGTTTAGTCTCTGTAGCTCACATGCATCATGCTACCCAAATACCTCCTTTGCAACTAAGTACTTTAGAGTTTTGCCACTTGATTTTAAACACACATAAACAGAGATGAGAAAAGCCCAGAACTGTACACAGGGCTGGGCCTCACAATGTGCTGGCAGGCAGAGTCAAGCATGAAATGGGCTTTATCCCTCAGAGTCAGGCGGGGACGTGATGAGAGGACTGAGGTGATTCGCTGCCCCGAGCCCCCACCCCAATGTCATCTGCTGTGTATAATTCCACAGCTCGAGAACAGCCAGGAGATGTGTGTATGTGAGATATGAGAAACCTGAGGCCTGAACTAGAAAGTCCTAGAATACAAAAACAAATCGGGGGAACAGAGGTTTTAAATGAAATTACTCTGATATGGACTACAAAATCTCTTTTGTCAGCATTTACTGGCTTGGTAGCAGTGGCTGGATAAGAGCTGGCTGTCGGAAACAGCAGCGTAACAAAGACAATGAGAGGCTGGGGTGTTAACTAGAAGTCTACTTGTCATTACTAATGACCACTTCTTACTTCTCTTTCTGTTCTTGCCTCCATCTGCAGTGTTATTCTCTTCATGTCTCAGGCCACGATGTTACTTGGCAGCAGAAACAATGAGAACAACACAGGGAAGTTTGATCAACAGCTACAACAACTGATCATGATTTGCTAAAAAGAAAAAAGAAAAGACAAAAAAAAACCCCAGGCTCTTGAGGTTGGACAAGAGGCTCTCATCCCGATCATGATTTTCTGGCGATGCAGCGTTCGTGGCCTCTCATGTTTGAGTGTTCAAACATGACACTCTTTGTATTATCTGAAAGCCCCTTTAGACTGTTACCAATTATTCCTGAACCCTGAACTCTTTTATGAGACAAAAGGGTGGTTGCAAACTGCACAGAGAAATTCACGGTTCCTCTCTGGAGAGCATTTCATTTCTCAGGCTGTGATGAGATCCTTTGTTCTCACTTTAACTCCCAGCATCACATAATTGGCCACCATCTGGGACTCTCATTCCTATTCTTTTGCTCCATGTCATTCTCTTCTGTTTCCCTCCGACCGCCTTTACCACATGTTCTACATATGCATGTTTTCATGGTAGGAAATCAGACATCTGTTGTCAATGCCTAATTCTTTCCTGAAGGATTATGTAATGTTATAATGAGGAACAATTACTGAACTAGCTTGCCCTCGACATTTCGGCGGTTCATTGGAAAGCAGTGCATTTGTACTTTTTAGCAAGGGGGAAAAAAAAGAAAGGTACAAATGTGGAAGAGAGCAATGTGAAGGGGTCCCAAAGAGATCCTCTGGCCTTTAAGTGGCCTTTTCACATTCTCGCTTTATTCTTCCACTGTCCTTATCCATCCGGTAGCCCTTCTGCTTCACATGGATCACCGTTTACTTTCTTTTCTAGCCGAATCAAATCTCTGCCTAACGCCCACAACTAGCGCAGATAGCAGCAGCTGACGCTTTTTCTTCTGACATCTCTTTACTTGTAACTTTCTAGATTCAGAATCAAATCTGAGATGGACTGCCATAAAACTTTGTAAGCACATTCATGTTCCCCTAAAAATGAATTATAATAACTTTGGCGTTTGCTCAAATTGTCCAGCTCCATTATCCAAATTAAAAAGACTTTAGCCTCATCTGTACTTTGTTTTCACTGCTAATCAGTTAATGGTACTTTGGCATGCTAAACTAGGACTGTAATAACACAACAAACGACATTATATCTGTTAAGTATCAGCATGTGCAGCCATAACCTCTTTGCATTTTCTAAGCAGTGTAAAGACCACAGCATATAACTGTAGATAAAAGATGGGGCTTGTCACCCACTAGATTGTCGATCTTAAACTTGAGTGCTTCAAATGTCGCCATCCTAGCTTTTAAATCCAGACGTCACTGTTATTTAAACAAGTGTCCTCCTGACACATTCTTTTCTAGGCCTGGCATTAGACTGGAAACAATCTCAGATATTATTTAGCGACTTACAAACTGAATGGAAGGCTACTACACGATTAGCATCATGCCATTAATACTTAAGGACATCTCGGCCTTCGGTTTGCATGAGAGCAGTCCAGCGTTACAATCCTTATTTTTGCTTTTCTTTCAAGTCTAGACCGTCCAAGAAAAACCCAACAAAAGCATCAAGCTTGATGAAAAACGGTGATCAAATGTGACCATTTTTTTGTAACATACACTCAAACTAAATTTGGCAGGTCTGGGGTTTTTCCTATTCTACTCCCAGAGAGAAGATAGATAGGGAAAAAACGGGGGTATCTGCACATTCGCATGATCTGAGAGTGCGTGTAGTTATTTAGGGCATGCATATCCCAAGTGGCAGGGAGTGAATGTTTTAAGAGGGAACAAAGGCTGTCTAAGTGAGGGCTTCTTTGTGGAAAGATGACAGGGAAAAAATAAAAATCCATCAAAAAGCTGCTATCAGCTCCACTGATCAAGGATCGTCTGATGAGGAAGTCGGCTTAATTGGGGCCCATCAATAAAAAAAAGTGCCATATGCTCAAACACAGAGACCATGAGATATGAGACTCATTAAAAAACATGGCTTAAAAACTGCAAAGGGAAGAAACATAATAAAATAAGTAGGCTTAGGAGTAAGAGAGCAAATGAGCACTGGGACAATCTTTGTTAAGCAGTGAACATCCATACTCCCCATCCCAACATACAACACCAGGCCAGACAAAGGAGGTATAAGCTAATAAATGTCAGGTAATGTAGCCGGCTGAAGTTATTGATATCGTTTACAATGTATTAGCCTGTCACCCAGCTGTGTGTGTGTATGTGAGTCTGTGGTTTTCCCCCCAGGGGGGCTGAACACACACAGTGGAGTCCCATCTGTTAGCGTTGATGACAGCAGTGTGTGTGTGGATGTGTATAGCCACAGGGGCTGTGTGCATGGTGGAAACATGACAAATCGCAGCCCTAAAGGACAGGGCACAACAATAAAATAGATGACACCATCTATTAGACACTAATTAATATTAATATCTACACACTGACACATGGAAACACACACCTTCATTAAAACCACTGAGCTTTGAGTTAAAAACTAACATTGCATGAAATTCCGCCACCTTGCATCGCCCAGAGGGAAGATGTGTTGGAAAAAACATGCATTCTAGGAGAAAAAAAGCCTAGAAGAGT
Organism: Aulonocara stuartgranti; assembly: GCF_965226115.1. Taxonomy (NCBI): domain Eukaryota; kingdom Metazoa; phylum Chordata; class Actinopteri; order Cichliformes; family Cichlidae; genus Aulonocara; species Aulonocara stuartgranti. The sequence continues at coordinate 23,560,915 of NC_138946.1, forward strand.
CCGAGGCCCAATTCCCATAAAAAACAAATAAAAGGAGAACCTATTTTATTCCTGGGAGTGTTAATAACATGCTAAGCAGCACCAGAATGTAGAATTTACCCCCCATAATAATAAGAAATGAAAAATGGAAAAATCTCCCTACGCTTGCTTCACTGTTTACATCATAGTGTGCATACTTCTAAATACACTCACCAGGCTGTATTTCATTCTAATGAGAGCTTTATGTTGGCATCAAGTTTGACGCAGTACTTGAGAGATGAGATCAGAGCTCGGGGCCTGAGCTTTCTACACTGGCACATTTCCACCGGTCTAGAAGTTTTACTGCTACGATCAGCCGGCTACTATCCCAAACAATGGCACTTTGACCAATAAACCCCTCAACCTTTGCATCTAATGCTTCATCGTGATGAAAGACCTCAGGCTCCTAAGTGGGAACTTGAGTGCACGTGGATGCTCACCTCAAACTTTACAACCCCTTTGCACCCGGAGCTTTACAGTAATGCCGGCCTAATGTGTGTGCACCCCTGTCCGGCTCCGTGGCTTCGGAGAGGGAGGCGAGAGCTGCCGGGAACAAACAACATCATCACTGCTCTCCTTCTGTACCTAATGCCCAACTTCTCTGGCTCCCATTATCTCCGGGAGACTGCTCAAAACTATCAGGTTATTGCTTTTCGCGGCTTGACAACGCCGCACTCCGCGTCGTCTGGGTCGAGATGAGGGGCTGCCACGCGCTCAAACCAATAACAACAACCCCCAGCGTTGTGCGGTGCTGAAGGGATGATGGGAACAAGTGGGGAGGGAGAGGGCTGAAGTAGTGAGGAGATTATTAGAGCTGTTACATGACTCTTGAGAGAACACGAAGCTCCTCTATAGAAAGAACACTGAGGAGGAGGCGGTTCAGTGCAGCACCACATGGTGTTGGATGGGATCGCTTTAGTGACAGACTCGAAACAACATCAACCTCGGTTTGATATTTTTAAAAATGTGACACAGACTTGAGAAAATCCTGTGACTTGCGATGCTAATTTGCATCAAAGTATTGATAGTAGGTGTAAGTCCCATTTAATCCAATAAAACTGTCATCATGTCAGCATGCTAATGTGATTGTGAAGGAAGCCTCACAGAAATCAGCATTTTAAAGTAACTTCAGGCCTCAAATAACCAACTTCCTGTTGTTTTCAACTCATCTTTGAAAACTTGTGCTTGTGCAAAATGATTGAAGATGTCCAACTAGAGTCTTGGGAAGCACAATACCTGCAGTAGGATCCCATTTCCTCAATTAAAGCCCTGATAGGTGGGAAATGGAGACCGACTAATGTAGTCATATGGAGCTGGGAGCTGGTGACAAATTCCTCCTCAGATAAGCCAAGTAATTAAACCCAAACAAGGTGAGCCCAGAGGAGGCTGAGATGGGCTGCACAAGTGTTATCAGATGAAAGGACTGGTGAAGCAGGGCGATATGATGCGTTTCTGCCGCTCAGCCTACCCGGTTACATAAGTGGCCCTCTGAAGACGAGTATTGCAAGTTACAGCTGACACATAAAGGGCAAACTTGCACAGTGCATGAGGTAGAGGATGGTTTAGAGGCCAAGCGAGTGTCTGCACTCTTAACCAGTGCAGGAGTTGGTGTCCTGTTTTACTTTGGCTGAATCACACTAGCAAAAATCAGAAAAAAGAAAAATCTGACCCTGAAAAGTTTATAATTTCAAAAACATCCATGTATTGGAGCTTTTAAAACTAAGTGCCATTGGTTGGAGGGGATGTCAGCCCAAATGGAAATAAAGCAATTCAATCAAGTCACCTTAATTCCCACAGTTAACGTGTGCGTGTACACTGGCGGAAATCCCACATTATGCACCTCCTTACAAGTCTGTATCAAAAAATGCTTTCTTGGTACTATCATAACAAAATCTCTGGCTCGAATCGTACCACGATCTTCTGACGATAGAGGCGATCGACTTTCTCAACAAAGTAACCACAGCGGATTTTAAAAAAAGAAGAAAGAAAAAAAAACTTCCCTCTCGATATGCCCTTTTACGGTCAGTCAGTATTCCACAAGCTTTTTAAATAAATCACAGGGTCTCCAGAGAGCAAAGCAAAACACTGAAGGCTCCTTCTCAACCCAGCTTCAGGAAAGCAAACAGCTCAGGTCCTGCTCTCTGTGGGCTCTGCAGGACTCCTTCGTGGCTGTAATAAACATATGATATCAGAGTCTAACACAAGTGCCACCATGTCTGAAGCATTCATGAACATTTAAAGAATGACAAGAAACCAACTAATAAGCAGTAAGACCATAAATTCTCCTGTTTTAGGACACATATGTTGTTTCATTCAGAGACTTAAGCAGCAGTGTTGTGCTCAGGATCAGGGCCTTTGCATTCAGTGGATGCACTGTTGACAGGTTCACCCACAAACCTACTATGTATAACATATTCACAGTATTCCCACCCCCCACGCGTCTGGGACAGAACATGCCATTCTATCCGCCTTACTAAACCTCCACACACACACCCCCCCCAGCAAAAGCATGTGGTGTATTTGTTTGTTTTCTGCGGGGGGAGAGGGGAGGGTTCTGCCTGATGTTGGCTTGAAATCGATGTTCCCAGTAACGTTTCAGCAGCAGCATCCGCCTCAGGTTTTCATAGTTAAGTCACAATGTTGCAGAACTAATGAGCTGATGTAGCTTCTATTGTATCCCATTGTCTGTTAAACCAGCACTAAAATCTCAGTCTTAAAAGTTTAACTACTCACTGCCTGATATTGAAGCTGTCGATAAGGCACAAAAAGATGCCATTTCAGGCAGGGTGTTTTGCTTTCAAAGCCAACACTGAAGGACGTAAAGCATCAAAATGAAAGAGAAAAGACTGGAAAGATCTAGTGACAAACAGGAAATGCTGTAACAAACAACAAACTTCAAAGCCCCTTTAAGAGACTGCGGGAACTTGGGTCTGAGGAGAAACATATCCGCTCATTCACATAAGATTTATAAGATATTTTTGAGACACATTCCTCCCCTAAAAATCCAACTTTACAAACGTGACTGATGTGTGTCCCACTTTCCTGATATCAGAGGAGGGAGGATTTGTATTCCTGTTTATTCCTGATGCAACTTGTAACAGATGCTTTGCATCAACTAAGAGTATTATGCTGCATGCAGCAGCCACAAACAAAACTTTACCTGCTTACTCCAGAGTCAAAAGCAGGATTATAAATAACCTGCCATAAACTCACCTCTGGCATAGACACCCGCCACTTGAGAGAAACATGAGGGCATGAATTGAAGATAACGGCGTTTAAAAGCCCTCCGAGTTGACCCACTTTCATAATGTGAAGTTTGATCGATTACAGGGCAGCAGAGGAGGAAACTACAACAGCTGCAATTTGCAGAAAACTGACAGGAGTCAAGCTTCACTTGACCAAATAGATTTTTTTGAAGACGTTCTGGAAAAAATGGAAATGTGACACCTCTGTAGGCTTTTCAGCAAAAACTAAACAGCGAGTGGAGAACGGCATTTCGCCTCAATACCAAGAAACCGCAGATTCCACTGTGGAGGCCGTATCTAGTTAACGAGACTGAAAGGGAGTTTTATGGAGACGTTTCTCACAATAAGACAGGGGGAACCCCCCTTAAATAAACTCTCCTTCACACTATTAATCCAACCAGCATCATTAGAGGTAACCACTACAAACCATACAATTGTGTGCAGAAGCTAGACAGCTAATTAAAATGAGTCATATGGTGGAAAATCTCCCCCCAAGAGGACACAGACGTCTCTCTTTGTGCATGGTCTATTTTACAGCCGGTCTCCTACCTGGACTTGCCCTTTGCCCATAATCTTGTCCACAATCTCATTGTCGTCTTTGTTCAGCATGCTTTTGTCGTAACACTTCTCGTAGCACAGGATCCGAAGGTACTGGGAGCCCTCCAACTCAATCTCAAACTCCTGTGCAGTGACACGGATGTAAACAAGGAGAACAATGAAGATGAAAACAGCACAGTTAAAAAAAATAAGAAAAGAAAAAAAGATGTCTTTGCGACTGACTTCGTTCCACTGAGGCTCTGTGGTGTCCCTGAAGACTCGGGTCTTGGCCTTGCTGACAAAGTATCCAAATGAGTCTACTTCGAGAGTGCAGTATAGATCTGAAAGCACAGAGAGTAGACAGGTCGGTGAGATGAAACAACAGAGTATGACAGACAAAATGTGAAGCACTGGAGAACACTTAAAAAAAAAAAAAAGAAGATCAAACATATTGTAGATGTTTAAAAATGACTAAAACATGCTGTTACACATGTTTAACTGCCGCAGACGGGTGTTGGACAGATACATTTATCGTTCCCTGTGTGGAAATTTGATAGCAGCAGAAGATACTTGACATTTCAAAGCACCATATAAAAACAATCACATGAACATAAGACGTAAAGCACACAATATACAGACACTTTCCCTCTCCGAGCATCTTAGGGATGATTTTGGCCAGACCAGCTTCCAATGAAAGACAAGTGGATTCTTTTTGCACTGCAACTGATTGATTTACTGGAAAAGGTCAAATATATATAGCATCAATCCTCCAATTGAACTGCCTGATATTTAAATATACATTTGAGTCTTTATTTAATGAATAAATAAAATAAAATATTTTCCCTTGAAGCCATGATGATGTGTTAACATAATAACCAACAGCCAAAAATCCATTAAAAAACTCAACTTAGGACACAAGACTTGTCTTATGAAAAGAAAGAAAACAACTAAATATGAGGGAAGCTGTGAACAGTGAATGTTGGAATCACCATAAGAGCACAGCCAAAAGTGCAAACATGTATAAAAGTATCACTTCTAAAGACTGATTTCACAGATTTCTAACAAATGTGCAATTAAAAGGTGAAAAAAGCCCTCCAATTTGTCAATATGCTACCGTTTGACAGCAGACAGGCAACAATCTCCTCCCTGTGTACACAATCAGCACCGGCAGCCCCTCGCCACTCTTAACATCCTCATACCGCAGCAGTATCCCGCCCCGCTTCCCTCCTCTGGGATCAGCTCACACTCAGCTCTTACACAGAGCAATTAAGTCTGTTAATGTGTTTCTTTAAATGCTCCTGAAACCATTCCTGCAGACTGTGCTACCAGCTGTCTGTAAAGCGTCTCCACTACATCCCCTATGTTGGACTTAACCCCTCGGGTTAACTTCCACTAGACAGCATGATGGATGGGTGAGTGGTTCGACCTTTCACCGGGACAGTCACTAAGATTAAGCAAGAGAGCTGAACGGCAGGGGAGTGGGTTTAATTACATATGCAATAAAATAAAAAAAGACATTAATTTAAACAAAAAAAAAAAAAAGTCACAAGCAAAGTCATCATCACGATCACAAGATTTAAGAGCCTGACACGAGCCGGGTTATGAGAGGATACCAACCACATCACCTGGATGAGCTGCGACTGGAGAAAACGTTTGCACATGTATCTATAGGATAAAAAGGAGCGTACAGTATAAAGGAATGTCGTCCCATCTGGTTTTATTCCCCCTTTGTTTGTTTTCTCAGCATCCTAAAAGGTTTTGCCATAATCACTCCCAGTTAGGAAGAGATTAGCGGTGGTGGTACGAGGGAAGTTCAATGAAGGGGAATTCAGTGCGACCATCTGGGGGATATTTAAAAAAAAACATGAAGCAGTTATTGCACGCTTCCGCTATGTACGGAAGCATAACAGCTCACGGCTGTCACTTCTGATTTGACATCTGGAAAAATCCTTAAACTACCTGTCACAGTCTGCTTCATTAAAGAGGCGGCAACATTCTGATGGTTGCAATGAGCGATTCAACCGGTTCTTTGTGTGCAACTCTAATGTGATTTAATCCTCTTCGTTTCATCTAGCCCTGGAGTAGAGAAGCGTATACATAGTCCTGAGCAGCTCCCAGTTTTCTCTGGAAGTTTATTTCCTCTCCAGCTGAAATGGGTTTATGTGCCCAGACCTAAAATTCAAACAAGGCCATGGAGAGCATATTTTGAGAGGTCTTTGTGTCCTCACAGTGGATCCAAGAGGGCTTTGAGAAGTAGGACAGACTAAAAGAGGCCTGGAGTTTTCATTTTTCTGGCAGGTCGCCACCAGGCTCAGAGTATGAGGGGGATTTATTGGTCAGCATGGGGTCTCTGACCCCTAAATACAGGGTTAATGGATACCATCCTTTTCCATCTCAATTAGCTGTGGGCTGTAGCCCTTGTGGGGCGCGTATGTTCTTATACAGCAGGCTAATCTTTGCCCGAGGCTGCGCCGAATGCTGGTTCAAACTGTTGGTTCACAGAATCAGGAGACGCGTGATAATCAGTTCAACTAACTAGTGTCTCAGCAGCTACAGATCACAGTCACCAAAACCGCTGCTTCAGGACAAAATATTCTTCTCAGACTACAAAACATAATAAGCAGGGAAATGCCATAATTCAACTGTTTAAACAGAACCCAGAAGAAGAAAACTAATAAAAGCCTGACATAGAGAATACATGCAGCCATGGCTGGATTGGATTACACAGAAATACAGTCTTGAGAACGTGTGAACACTTTCAGCAGTGGTTTGAACTTGAGCCTTACAGGAAAAACATCGAAAAGCAAAAACGTCAAAACGAAACAAAAATTTTAAAAATGCCAAGTAGGTGCTTTAACTGTGCATTGACCATAAAATAAAATTTTAAAATGCACCTTTCTCTCATCTTCTAATGTGGATCTGTGCCCCCACCCTATGCAGAAAGTGCAGTTCTATAGGTGTGTATTGAGCTAACTGTTGCATCTTTCTGAAGGGAACGACATGCAAACACTCACACATACAAACAAATAAAAATAAAGCAAGAATAAAATGACATGACATGTTTTTTGCTTCTCATCTAGGTCAGTATTTCCATAGATTTTTTTTTCTATCTGAGTTTTTGGGAGACGCTCAACTCCCAGCTTTTCCCTCTGTGACCCAGTTTGACTAACTTTGCCCTGGGCTGCGCTTCCAAGCCCTTTCCCACTGGGGGAAGATTGTAGTGGCATAAATAACAGCTTCAGTAAAATCTTCGACTACATGCTTACTTGATTTTTTTGATTTAAAAAAAAAAAAAAAAAAAAAAAAAAGGAGGGGGAGGGGGAAAGAGAAAGCCTACTGTGGAGCATTCAGTGCCCACTTAACCTGACACAGTGAATAATGACTGCTGTTTCAGATCATTACACATTTCCATTCTAATATGAAAATAATCACCATTTGCAATAACAGAAACCACATGCGCACACACGATTATGCAAAAGAGGAAATTGCTGCAAAATCCTCGCACATTGAAATCTGAAATGCCAGAGACGATAAAGTAGAGTACCGACAACGCAACTGGAACCGCGCTGAAGCTTTAACACAGGCTGGAACATCGCCACACAAAACCTGTACACAAACCGAATCCCATCATTAAGCTACATCTGGAGGGGGCTTTGTAATTTTAGTCATTTGTGGTATTGGAGGAAATTCTACAAGCAGAGGAATACAGTGTGTCTCAGTGATCTCTGTATGTGTTTGAAACCCCAGAGAAACTGTGCCGATGCTGGACAGGTTTTAAAAACTAAACATGAATATTAAATAAAGCTGTAGGAAGCAATTGGCAAAGATGTACCGTCCTGATGTTAGTCAGACATAGTCACCATAAAAGGTGTGTATTATATTACTAAGGGTTTATTTAATTTGAGCTATTATTTGATTTCTTTTGTTGAACTTTCAAATTAAATAAAACTGTTGTTGCTGAATTGATCACTTAACCTTTAGTGCAGTTAAGCCTTTTCTATAAAATGAACCCCGCTCCAGACTGATGGACGATAAGAAGAGAGGTGGATGAAATGATGCATCCATCATGCCTTCTTCTACTAAGTCTGTGGGGGATGTATTTTGATGTGGGGTGCTTCAGTTTGTCAGGTCCAGCTTCACCTGGATACACTGCATGACCAGATTTTTCCATCTTTATCCTCTGACAGTACAGGAATATTTCAAGAACACAATACAAGAATTCATTGCGCTCAAATTGTGAAAGAGTGGTTAAGGAGACCTCATTGTCTCACATGCACCGGCCACCGCAGAGTCCAGATCTCAACCCCATTGAGATTTTTTGGGATGTGTTATGTAAGACTTCATGTTCTCCCATCATCAATGCAAAACTCTGAATGGAAACAAACGTTGTGACATTGCCAAAGTTTATTAGGGACTCGAATGTTACAGGCGATCTGGGGAGATTTTGGAGCATGTGACTGTTTTTGTTTTGCAGGGCAGAGTATGATAGCAGACACTACACTTTCCTCATTCTTCTTTTTTCGACTGCTTCCTTTAGGGGTCACCTCAGCGAATCATTTGCCTCCATCTCACCCTCTCCCTCCAAACGGCTCATTCCTTCTCTCCATCATATCAGTCACCTCCCTCCCTTTACTAGTCACAGTCCCTACATTTAAAGGCGTTTTTGTTTACATGGAGACTCAGAACCCACAGCAGTTCAAAACTAGACTTTTGAACTAACCTATATAGTATTAAAAGATTGGTATAACCATACTGAAGAGATTGCCTAATCCTGAAATCACAGCAATAAACCTTACAAAGTAAAATATGAATAATGAACACATGCCACTGGAAATACATCATCAGGTATAGTAGATAAATTTACTTCAGTGACTCACACACATACATATAAACAGTGATCACCCACCCATTTATCTACCACAAGTAAAAGGCATTAAACCTGTGTAAACACACATTAGAGGACCTGTACGAATGAATGAAATCAGATATAAGTTATGGATGGCTGAAGCTTCACTTTAACTCCAATAATTAAATCTGATAATTAATAATTCGACTCTTGTCCTCATTTAGAACACTTGTCTGTGTAACAGTAGTGTTATATATCATCAAGGTCAGCACTTCTCTCACGGCATCCCCGTAAACCTCCCTCATCATCATCCTGAACACCACGGTCCCAAACAAGTCCAGCACATCCTCCATGCCTCCACGGCTTGCATGCCCCACCCTGGGTCTGTACGCTCCACTGGAGATACCAACATCAAAACTGTATCAGTGAAACTACCAAAGTTGCTTCCACACACACACACACACACACACACTCCATAAAGCCTTTAGCTCTCTGCGCTCCATTGAGGATCAAACAGGCTTTCAGGAGAGAGTGCTTTCCAATCCATTAACTGGGAAATTCTTGTGGGCCAGCACTGAAGGCTGTCATGGTAACTGAGGAAATCATTTCTCCCTCTCCATCTCTTCTCCTGATATTCGATATTTGAACTGGTGCTTGAGCAACACGGGGCACGGAGTGTACCGGAGCACCAGCTGTCCACCGCTGACACATCTGAAACAGCCTTTGTGGAGGTTCAGCCAACGTCAAGCTCGGTAGATAACACACACGCATACACACGCACACAGCTATACAAAGAAACATTTGTGCAAGGTAAGGCAATAGCATAGTGTGTGAACAAAGACGAGTGGTATTACAATTGCCAGCTGTCCACTTCTGAATGCTGCTGTTTGTGATTTTGACGTTCCTCCTTTTCAATGTGCCTTCAGCATCTTTGTCACTTGTGATGTCTGCTTAACGAAAACAACCGCAGGAATCCCACTTTGGCTTCAACGCTTCCTCTGAGACAACCTCATTCTCTCCCTCTCTCTCTTGATTTTTCCTTCCTTTGCATCTTGGCCATGTGATGATGGAAACTGCATGTGCCGGCTGTGATGATTGACTGGGTCATGTGTTTTGCTGGCAGACAAGTATATGCGCAGCCGCTATGTGTAAGCAGATGCTGAGCCGGAGTGTGCGCACAAGTGCAGTTAGAGGAAAAAAAAAAGAAAAAAAGAAGCTGTTTCTGGCAGACTTACTGGCTGACTGCTCGAATCCTTTGGCAGAGTGGACAATCACATGCAGAAAGCCGTACAGGCCAGGAGTCTCCTCATCTGGAAAACAAGCACACAGAGCAGTTAGAGCAGCACGGGTGCACATACGGGAGTCCGTGCACAAAAATCAGCAGGGTAATCAGAAGTCATTGCAAACTATAAAATGTATGATCCTCCGGCATCCTGTCTTTATCTCTGCGATGATATTGTAAAGAAAAAAGATAAACTGTGAGAGAAAGAAACAAAGGAGAAGGAACTCGTCTCATGGAGCATGAGCTCTACCAGCAGGTTTCATTTCATTTCTGCTGCATCTCGTACATTTTTTTGTTCCTGTACTGCCTGATCACTAAATGCTAATGATGATACTAGCTCTCTCTCTCTCGAGCTTACCCTATTTTGCACCTGTGTGCAGGCTATTAGTCTTTATTATCACTGACAGCTGTGGTATTATTTTCTATCTGTTGCAGACTCGTTTACTGGCACTGACACTAAACTTGCTTCTGTTGTTTCCAACAGCAGGACTTTAATGCTACATGCTCTTTCAGCTTTTTGTGAACGAGTCTCTTTCCCTTCGCTGGAAGCGGGTCAGCTCACGTGGCCATTTAGAGCACCTTTTCCCCTCTGTCGGCTCATGAATTAGTGGTATTCATCGAGGTAAAATGAACCATGCAAATATGTGTGAAGTTTGAAAGTTCACTGTTAAAGCGTGTGTTGCCACATCCAGATCCATTCAAACTAAAATTGCTCAGTGGGGCAGATTAGTGGGAACCCTAGTGGGTTTTTGTATTCTTTCTTGGGTGGTCCGAACTGGAGATTACATTCTTATTGTTTTTAATCATTCATTTGAGTGTTTTGGTTCTCATTCCCTCCAGCAGTCAGTTATCAACATTTGAGAAGAGACAGATTAAACTTCACATGACTTCAGAAAAAAACAGAATAAAACGAAATCAGGGAAACGGCTGAGGAAACAACTATTGGAGGATCTGAAAGAAAATTAACCGTTATTACAGCCTTGTGTCAGATTGGCATCAGACCACACATTAGCAGTGCACAGACGTCTGCCATCGAAACTGAGCTGCCCTTCGAATAGAGATCGTGGGTGGATCTCTTTTTTTTTTTTTTTTTTTTGGCCAGCCCATACACCCCTCTTTGTACCGCAGACAGAAACATGAAGAGGATACAGTCCTGCTTTGGTTGAGGCCTGTGAAGCCCGGCTGCTTCCTGGTAAATAAACCAGGGTGGAGGGCAGCAGAACCGCTGTGAGCTCCACTGTTGGCAGCTGAGAGGAGAGCAGTCAGCCCTCGGGGTTAACTGTGCGTGTGTGTTTTATATAACTAACAGGGGAGTTTCACAGAGAGTCGGTTCATAGGTTCAGCATCATAGCAGACCGACTGCCCTTTCTATCTATTATGCTCAATGGAAAACCATGAACTAATATGTGATAACTGATGATTATTCAATGGAGTCAAATGAAAGAGTGAGTATTTAAGTCATCCATCCTCTTAAGTATGAGAGACATTCCTCCACCAGCTGGTCTCCATTTAAACCCCTGCTGTGCTCCCTGCATCACATGTCAGGATGGAGGTGTGTGTGTGTGTGTGTGTGTGTGTGTGTGTGTGTGTGTGTGTGTGTGTGTTTATTCTAGCTTCGTAATGAGGAGCGGGTCAAAAGTCTAAGACAACGCAGGAGTTGAAGTCTGATTTAAAACACAGGAATCTCAGTAAGCTCTCACAGAAAGCAGCAGGAAGATAACATGTAAGGAAAAGTCCACCAAAGCAGTGAGAAGAACCTGTTTAGGGAAAGCAAACAGAGTTAATTCTCTTATTAAAACCATGTCAAGTGGTGCAAATGCATTTTTAACAGTAATCTGTCTGTATGTCATGTTGTGTATCCATGTGTGGTGTTATGTACTGTCACGTCTGACTTACTTATCTGTTATTTTGACAGCCTGATGCCGTGTTAAATGTTAAATAAAAAAAACAGAGAATCAGACATAAAGTTCAGTTGCATTGAAATAAAACACCTCGTTTGGGGGCGTGGGGTAAAGCACACCAAAAAATATGCTACCACTTAAGTGTCACTTGTCATTCTGCTGACTACTTTGAAAATACAAAACTAAAATCCATCTGAAAATGACTTTAAATCTATTGGATATCAAACACAGAGATTCTAATGCACAGAAAGGAAACACGACACAAAAACATCAGGACAGCGTGCCTTTCAGTGTAAGAGCTCTGTGTCTGTGCATGAGTATTGTCTTTGTGTGAGAGACCCTCTTGCCATCTGAGCAGATCAGAGTAGATGGAGCAGATGGCTTTAATGTCACCCCCACCCCCCCACCCCCAAGACTCTGAGAGTGGCTGCAATGAGGAGATCGGGAGGAAAAAACAAACATATAGAAGCTGCGAGCACGCCACCGACACACTGCGCGGCACTGACTGCTCCGAGCTAGATGAGAAACATATTGTAGCCTAAATTTATCTCCTGCAAGGCCCCCCTAACTTATTATGTGGTTTTTTTAGTGCTCAGAGTGTAACAGGCACTTTTGTGTGAAGTTAAATTCAAAGCAGAGGGAAGAGGGAGAGGGAGACAAAAATGTTCCTGCTCGTGTTTCTTACCGTCTTTGTTGCCGGTGACAGGAATGTTGTGGACTGTTCGGAGTTTGAAACAAGAGCTGGTCAATACTTGGAGCTCTACAGAACTTAACACGCATGACTGGAGGTCTGGAAGAAAAAGAAAGGAATTAAATATCATAAACATCATATAGGGAGGTGGGGGTCAAACCTTTATGTTTCTGTGGAGCAGTGTTTGAAAAGTGAACACAATCGTACCTTTCTTTTGGAGTTTCTGAATGCTTTCCCTCCACTCTGACCTCTCGTAGTCAGAGGATAGCAGGAACAGGTAGCTCTACACACACACACACACACACACACACACACACACACACTTAGCAATTACAACCAAAATAGCTGGAAAAAATCCTCACTAGCACACATCAATTGGAATGATGGGAAATTCTCTGATGCTGTTTTGGGGGATTCAAACTTTAAATCTGTAACAGCAGACTCTTTGAAAGTAAAATGTGTCCCTCTAGTGGTGAAACCTGCACAGTGCAGTGACACAAATGGAGCCAGTAACAGATTAAGAATGGGCAGAATACCTTTCCATGTTTGTTGTGGATGCGAAAGGGGATGGTGGGGGAGTGCAGGAGCAACCAGGACTCCTGCTCGTTCATCTTCTTCCTGAGACGCTCCACGCGGCTCTGACCCTTCGGTGCTTTCTGCACAAGGACACGGACAGGAAAAGAGACTGTTTGAATCTCGCTGATTGCTGAAACGTACTCATTGAAGTAAAAGAGAGTAAAACACCGAGCACTGCTGTGCAGCATCCGAAACAGTCACAATCTTTTCCTGATTGAGACAGTGAGACTTGTACTTCTCCTCTGACTCATCTCAGGTCTTGACACATACAGAAGACGCTTATATTTTTAGATTCAGTGTGACTTACAAAATGAGGGTCGAGGTGCAAGGTGGGGGGTGGGTGATTGGGGGGGTGATATGATCTGACTTTGAGAGCCCTTCCCCTTGATGTTGGGTTCCTTGTGTAACCCAGCCTGTGTTAAAGCTTCAGTGCGGTTCCAGTTGCGTTGTCGGTACTCTTCTTTATCATCTCTGGTATTTCAGATTTCAATGTGCGAGGATTTTGCAGCAATTTCCTCAGTTATAAGACTGATTTCCTTTTGTATCCATTTTCTTTGAACATTGGGTTTTACTGTGAGACTAAATTTCTGGAGCTACTTCAGCTAGAATTTAATTTTTCCATTAAGAAACAGAATGAAGCAGATGTAGCAGACGCCTGACATGATGGAAAAAAAGACAGTCACACTGAGTGTACAGTCAGCTTTATGGATCTCATCAAGTTATTTTAATGACAACATGACTGACAGTTAAAACATCTTTATTTGTACAGCACAGTCATGTTTAGCCTACAAAAACAAAAAGCCTCCAACGCAGACAAGTCTCCGTCGGGGAGTTTCACAGAGACGTAACACCAAACTTCCACCTCCAAAGTGTCATATTCCAGTATTGGCTACCTAACAACGCGGATTGGCAAATCTGAACAAGTTTAGTGGCTAAACAGGGTGTGAACGTATGAAGACGTCAGAAGCTGGTGCCCTTTTGTCCCTCAGTGTTTGTCGAGTTTAAATTTAACCAGAGCATGATAATCATAAGGCAGTGCACCAGTTACAGAGAACAAGAGAGTAACACACAAAGAAGAAAAACATATGCAGTAAAATCTAGTTCCTCATTTAAACCAAGAGATTTAGTGACCTGTCTTTGGTTAGGTTTCTATTGTCGCCTCTTTGTATGAAAAGCGGGGCGTGAAAGATTAAACTGCAGCTGATTAGTGGTTTGTGTTACATCTGCAAAGCGGTTGCAGAGATCACACTTGTAGGACCTCTTAGGTTTTAGACCCAACCCTGTCTGGTTGCGTTTGGTTGGAGGTGGCTACGTAAAATTCATCAACTGTTCAAGTGAAGATCTTTCAGTAACACCAGAATTTCTATTATTAATGAGTTGGATTTCTTTTGCTTCTCTTCTGTACGTCATGACAAAATCAAACCACCCATCGTCTATATTTTTAACCACATACAAACTGAACTTTAAAGTGAGGACTACTCAGCGTTGCCTTATTGAAATCTTTCATATTTTCCAGCAAAGTGTCTATAAGCTGCTTAAAGCAAGCCCCATAATGTGAGAGTCTTTATATATAATTCATGCAGCAGTTTCTTGACGTTATTGGAGGAAAACAAATTCATACACAGCCCCAACCCTCACCAGGAAGCGGTGAGTCAGAGCCTGCCTGGATACAATCAGCTCGATCTCTCCCGGCATTCGCCTCCTGCGACTCCACATACCAGCCGTGGTCACTCGCTGTGCTCCGGGTGGGCGAGTTTTAACGCCGTGAGAAGGGAATAACAGGAACTCTGCGCTCCTGAAGCCTTTAAACGCAGCTATGGCTGCGGGGGTGGATTACTGTGTACTTGTAACATCTTTTATTTCAACCTCAAAATGACAACTGAGCATTTCAGCATGTGCTAAACAAAACAGACTCATACCGTGGCACACACAAGTCACAGTTTAAATCTGGATCAGCACTTTTGCCACTCATACTCAAGGAAACGGCAGCTGTCCTCAGTTTCAGGATGTTTATTATTCGTACTTGGACTTGTTTTGCTGCTTGTATTCACTCACACAATAGTCACAATTCATTTAGTAAAGTCTGCGTAGGCCATAATAAAAAATGAAGTAAAGGGTCACACAAAGCTTTGATATGACACCGAACTTCTGATTTACTTCTTATTTATTTTTATTTCTTAAATAAAAAGAATCCAGCTGATGATTAAAACTAAAAGAAGCTGCTTTTAAAATAACCAAGTTCTCCTAATTGTGTGGCTCTTGGCCTCAAATGTATTTGTTTTATGCATATGTTAGAATTTAAAGATGAACATCAAAAAGCTCCTGTTATTCATAACAGGACCAGCAACTTTTCTTACTCTAAAGCTGTCTAGAACTGGGCTCCAAACCCTGAATTTGCCCCTTTATTCTTTAATCCTGGATCATCTCAAAATTAAACCCAAGATGGCCGAATAAGCCATTGTAAGCCTCGCGAATACATTGAATTGGGCTCCAAATGCCAGGAAAAAGGATTACCTTCTCTTTCTGTATCTCATTCTTTAAGACCGAGATCTTGATCTTCATCTCCTCAATCTCGTGCTCTGGCAGGACCTGGATGCTCGGGCAAGCGTCCGAGTCGTCCAGGGTTTGGAAAGTTAAGTCCGCTAGAGGGATGTACCACTTGCACTCATACTGCTGATGGCGACTGCAGAGAGACAGAGAGAGGATGGGAGGATGGAAGAAATGAAACAGAATTAGTCAAAATATTTAAAAAAAATAATATTTTTTTCTCTTTTTCAATCATGACTGAACTGAATGGACGCACAAAACCGAAGCAAACCGGTTTACAATTTGAAGCCACACTAACAAATGTTACACTTCTCTATTCAAACGTGTGCTCATTTGACCTCATTTCTTTATAGCCCACTCATTCAAAGTCACATTAATAAAAATGATGAATGCACAACATTATTTCCACAGGGGCTGAGGACACTAATGTGCACCGTCTCTAATGAGATTTTAATTAACATTTCTGAGTGCTGCACAGTCGACTCATCGACGACATAATACCTTCATCAGACGGCTAGTTTAAGCAGCTCGATGTCACAATGAATCCATACTAAACAAGCATGTGTTAACACTACCAGCGTCCTACATATAAAACTTACTGTCAACTATATGCATTTATTTAAACAATCAAATCAAGCAATCAAACTCAGTTTTAATGTTCTCATTTCTGTGATATTCTCTTCTGCATGTTGCACTCGCACCACTACAACCACCTGAAAGGTGGAGCCACTGTGGACTGGGAGTGGTTCAATACTCTGGCTTCTCTGGCCTGCATGTTAAAATGTCCTTGAGCAAAACAGGGAACACGCGTAAAATGACAAATGAGATTTTACTGATCTCAGTGCAGCAGCTACTCGAAACACAGTTTATCTACTTTATTTACTGCACTCGTTTTTTTCAGGCGTGCACTTTAACTGGAACTTCAAAGATTTGTTCAGCCATATCAACAAAGGACTCTTGCTCCGTGTTTAGTCTCATGTTCCCACTCAAAGCTTTCGCAGTGATGCAATCGGCTCCCACCAGAAGGACTTTGTCATTTCTTCATTAACGAAGTACATTAATTTTACATCCTCCCGCTGCAGATTATGGTCCCCTGATCTTCTGCCCCACCCACCCACTCCATTATCAAGCCCTTCTTGTTTACGCGCTCTTGGGTCTTTCGGGAAGTCCTTTTATGTTACAGACCACCGATTTGTTTCTGTTCTAATCAGACTCTGACACAGACTTAGAGAAACACAAAGAAAAGGGGGTGGAGCTAGGTTTGATACCTGACTGAGAAGGAAATGAATAAATCACCATATCAAATCATGTGGTTCTTTAATGCCAGACAGCAAAGGTGGTGCATATATAAAGAAATGATGAATTATCCAAGGTGCAGAACGTGCAGCGGGCAATCGTAAATCTGACTCATTCTAAAAATAATAGAGTGCAGATAATCACGGCTTTTGGCAGGGATTAGGGCTCCTCAGTGACTAAAGTCAAGGTGATTGAGTTTCTGGATGGTTGCTCTGTTCTGTGTGTGAGCGCGTAGGCTGTAGGCAGCACACTGAGATAACAACCCAGATCATATTATAGCCCCATTTACAGGTTTGGTAGTTATGGCAACACTATGTGTTCCTCCAAGTGAGGGGCGGCTGCAATTGACACAGAGAAACGGTGAATGTCAACCAAAGCAGGCACCAATCAGACGAAGGGGAGGCGAGTCGGTGCTGTAAGCGTGACCCTCGATCTACTGACATGTGTCAAAGATTGACACGCAGCAGCGCACACAAACACAAACATGAGCGATCTTTTTCTGTCAACTCTCTTTACTTTAACGCCTGCTCAGCTTGCACCCTGAAACACAACACCTTCAGTTTCTACTTACACCTTTTGTCTTCTTTTTTAAAATGTTTTTATTATTCATACATTTAGCATAACTCTGTCCTGCGTGTAGATCTGCTACTCTGCTGCACTGCTCAAAACAATACAGACAAAAATGCCTGCGAGTCTTTCTCTTTGTTACCGACGCTTCAAACACCACCGTGTTAGCCACAGCTGGAATCAGAGAGGGAGTGCGTCTTTCCGAAGTGATCCTTTCTGTTGCACGCCGGGTTTGATAGCTGATGTGGAAGGAAAACTGCACGACACACGGGCAGAAACACAGAGACGACGAAAAAGCGTGGATATTTAAAGAGGCAGAACCCAGTTCAACAGGCTTCATGAGCCTTGAGCTAAATAATAAAATGCATTGTTATGAAGCAGATAAATGTTTATGTTAACACTGGCATTTCTATCAATTTATAAAACAGTAGCTTATTTAACGTAGCTTAACATCCTAAACTGTGCAAGGTGGACAGAGTGAAGTGACACCGTGAAATGTATATGTAAAAACATCGCTGACGCCCTCCATTTAGAGGCTTGTGCTCGTCAATGGAAATTTTTGAAATAGCACACGTTTTATCCAGACTGAGTCTCATCATTTAGAAGTTGTTGAGCTGACTCGCTCAGAGTTTTGGAACTTTAGATCAGTGGCTGGGTGATTTTGAATTATTTCCCTTCACTACATCTGTGCACATTTGAAGATTTAATGAAAGTACGTTGCTGTGACAGGGAGCAAATGAAAGAAAGAGGCCATCACCGCCCAAAGCTCCTTAAGCCTCGAATGAATATACCTACAGTCTGCTTCAAAAGAAAACTCTGTGACAGAGCCGTGTCACCCTGCATTTTTCTCTGCCCCAAAAATTAATAAGCGACTCTTGCGCCGCACCATCCACGCCCCGTCCCCGTTCCACTTTCTGGCTTTCGCACATCATTTTAGCATTTTTCAGATGGGAATGGGGATAGGGGGGTGACGTTAACGATAATCGCGCTCACAGCTTTTCACACTGTCAGAGGATGAAGGTGGACTCACCCCACAGCCGTCTTTTTCATCTTGGCACAGAGCAGCAGATCGGTGAAGAGGAAGACGTGCCGTAGCTTCCTGGAGCTTTCCGACACCTCCACCAGGAAGCCATCCTTCACCAGCTGACGGGCCTGTAACAGAACTCTGTGTTAACTGTTGTTGTGAATCGAAACATCGTTGAGATTGTGGATTAATAAATTGACTTACTAAATTAACATATATATTACAGTTTGCTTTACAGAGACGTGCATGTCTTTGTTTTTAACTTAAATGTTCCGTTTGGAGTTTTAAAGCAATGCAACCATTTATTATAGTTTTCTCAAAGTACCTAATAATATTTCATATGAGAGGAAAAGTGAAGACAAATGTTCTAAAGATATGAACATAAGTTCTCTATACTTGACAAGACGTGTTGTAAGAACACACACACAGACCTCGCCCTTGGGTGTAGTAACAGCAGTCCTGCGAGGGTCAATCTCCTCATTGATGGAGGAGAGGAAGTTCTGAGAAATCCGCAGAGCGTCCTGCAGGAGGGGGAAGTCCGGGTGGTCCTTTGGAGTGTGTTTCAGCAAATCCTGTGAAAGTACATTCAATCATCTAAAATATATATTTACCACAAAGCAACTGACCTTTGTGAGCAGAGATTCAGATTTAGTTTCATCTTCTCTTCGAAAACGTCATCGCGCTGCACAAACACAGACTCCTTACAAACACTAAAACAATCTTGTGTCTCGGTTTTTTCTTTCCTCCCAGATTAACATCAACCAATTTTCTTCTGTTTGTTTGCATACGTGACAAGAACATGACACACATGCTCATGCTGGATGCACAGAGCATCTTACTGTCAGCTTTCATGCAAACCTGATCATGCATTACACTACAGCGACCACACTGGACACATCCAGAGATCTCTGCTTTGCTTCGCTGGCACTTTCTACACCATTATTTCTCTTCCAAGGAGGTAGGCTGATTTGGACTGAGAGGACTCAGCGATAAACATCAAAAAGCAGGCTTTAGGCTTAATTCTTGCACGTCTTTTTAATCTCAGGGATGTGTTTGCAACCTGCTCCAATTATTATTTTTTGTTTTTTTATCTTGACACAGTTCTCAGTCTTTTCTCCACCCTAAAACACTAGAAGTAAGACATTTCTGCCAGAACAGCTTTAGATTCAGCTGATCCTTGAAAGTCATGCAAGTGCAAGCTGTGTACTCACATGAAGAACCAGGGTGCTTCTGGTAACACGGTCAATCGGCTTGTAAAGGAGAGCTGTGGGAGAGAGAAGAGGAGGGCTCTGAGTCAGTGTTGCTTACAGGCAAATCAATACATGCAGACACACACAGTAGGTCACAGTTTCACCGCTCGCACGAGGACAAAAATGTCCACTTTGGTTACTCTGAGCTAAACGCTGCTCTTACAGTCTGACTGCTGATGATTCTTAGGTTAACATTAAAGCCTAATGACGACGAGGTTCCAGCCTGAAGCACTGCTGAAGCAAGAAAAACACTTGATCATAAATAGCCTTGTAGGGGGGGTCAAGTAAAACACTGATTTCAATATGGGGGCAGCAAAGGTTTGTGCTACTGTTGTTCATCAGTTTAACAGCTGTACATATTCAGACATGGACATAAAAGCAAACACAAACAACACATGCAGACGGATGCATCTATAAAAAGTGCAATAAGACTGCCTCCTGCCAACATGCCACCCTCAGTGCCCCTCAGTCAGAGTTTAAGCCTGTATCACCGCACTTGGCTAGATTCCCTGGGGAAGGCTTTGCTGCTAAGGTGGTGTGAACAGCAGCAGCCGACATACATGACAGCTCTCTGTGACACACTCCCACAGACAGGGCAGAGTGAAGGATGGAGAGAAATAAAAGAAAAACAAATCACAGTGAGGAGATACGCAGGAGGAAAGATGGCAGACATGAGAACCTCTAAGAGGAGACAGAGAAGAAGCAAACAAGTCATGTAAGGAAACGCCTAAATTACCTCAAGGTCTCATAATAGCAAATATAATATCACACTACACATTCGATAAAGCACAGTAACACCCCTCTGCTCATGATCTAGAAACTGAGCGAATGCAATTAAGAAAAATTCCCACAAGGTCATAAACATTGTGAAATTATCTGAAAAAGTTCCACTTATTGATCATGCTAACCTCCATTTATTCAAGTGAAAACAGAGTTAAAGCAGCTTATTTCTAAAGTGAAGAAGGAAAGCTGGCCCAGTGAAACAGAGAGGACTGATGTGTCTTCTGTATGCAGGCAAGCTTGCCCCACACTGACTGTGCTCTGCTCCCACAGAGAGATCTACAGCCAAAGCTACACTTCTATTTGAATTTTAAACTTTATCTATTTAAAGCATTCAATAACGCTCTCTTTATATGTACAGCGTTGTTCTGTCACTCGGATGCTTTTAAGTGTTTAGTATTTCCGCCACACCTCTGCCTGCGACTTACGAAATTAGCACAAGAGCAGAAACCTACAGTGACTATTATCAGATCTACTGATGAAACACGTCATATTAACGCTCTACGCACACCCTCTGCTTTTAAAATATACACTGGCCCACATGGAGTGTATAGAGGGACTTTGAGAGGGACTTGCAGTTGCTCTTTGAAGTTTCTCCAACGTTTGGTCATTAATGCCGCCTCCACTGAGGGTCATGGATCAGTGAACCAATACTGATACCTCCAGGAGGATTTACTACAGAGTCTGTATTGACTGCAAGGGCAGTGAATATCTAAGTTGTTGTGTGTGTGTCTGTGTGTGCGGTATGTTGGCAGTTCTGTATTCATTTCAATGCAGGGAGGATTAGATGACTTCAGGATGACTTGAGTATAAGTACTTAAGCACAAGTGCCAGGTTTTGTACAGTTTGTGTAAGTAAGCTGCTGTATTTTTTGTGCCATATGTTGTGTCGCACGACAAAACGATATCTGAGCAAAAAGCTAATGCTAGCATGCTAACATGCAGTGTAGCATGTTCCGAATAACCGCAAAACGCAAAGTATAGCTGGAGCTAAAACAGGGGACACCGTCAAACTCCTTGGATCACAGGGCGACTGCACAGGTCACATTGTGGCAAGCAACCTGTCTCCAACAATTGTTGCAATTCGACTGCAGTCACTTTCACACAGATTAGCAAAGGTTTGCAGGTAACTGTGATCTAATTTATAAACACGGACAGACGTTGCAATCAATCCGAGTCGGTCTGAACCAATAATATTCAGGCTGTACAGTATTCGTCATATACCAGTACTGCGCATTTAAATATCACAGTTGATCAATGATTAATACTCATTTATCAGGAAACTATGAAAAATTAGACACATTTTGATTATTTTGGGGTTAAATAAAAAGTCATCAAAGCCATCGGCAAAGCATGCAACCAGAATTTTTTTTACATTACAAGTTTCAATCAGAGGCTGTTTTAAACTCAAGATCACATTTTACTGCTTTAGAGTCAAGTCAAGTCTATTTGCAATACTATGTAAGATAGCTTCATCCTTAATAGTCTTGGACCTATCAAGGAAGCTCAGAGATCTCAAACTTTACTTCTTTCTTTTTCTCGTCTCGTTTTCCTCTAGTTTTTCAACCATGCAAACATAATAATTATATACAAGAGATTTGAATAATGAAGATACTCTCCTGAATACAAAGACAGATTAAGGATTGCCACCTGAATGCTAATGTAGACAGAAATCTACTCAAGTTCTCTCCGAACGCAGGATTAAGCGTCATCACTTTTTGACTCCACATCATGTTAGTATCTGACTTGGATGTATTTTACAGACAAGGACGAGTTAAAAGTCTAGTCAAAAGTCAGGATGAGGAAGGATGAAGACACAAAGAGAGAGTGAGAATCAGATAGAGAGGGGGGGATTATTGGAAGTCGATGTCCTGTCCCAGTGAGGCGTGCCTGACTGGTCGTTTTTCCAAGGTCGCCTTGATGACTTGGCTGATGGACAAATAGTTAATCTTTGCTAACGAGGTGCTTGACCATGTGGGCGAAGTGTTTGACAGGACTTTTAGTCCTCAGTTAGGACTGCCAGGTTTCAGGCCTCAGTATTTTGGCAAAACTCTCAGCTACCAATGCCAGCCATAAGCCTGTGAAGGAGGGTGAGAAGGACAGGACAGAACTGATAACACAGAAGGAAATAAAGAAGGATTAAGAGAAAGTGAGAAAATGGTCATGGTGTAGGACATGAGTCCCCATTTACATTTAAAATATATCAGATTCTTGTTTGAGCAGGTATTTGTGTTTCTATCAACCTATCAGCCATTTACTGTAGCTGAGATCCTGTTAAATACTTTGGAAAGTTAAAAAAAAAGCTGATTGAGCAGAGAAAAGAAACAAGGGGAAAATAATAAAAGAAACAAAGAGAGTAGATAGAGGAGGCATTTGTTGCAAAGTTAAGATAGAGAAACCCCTCGGCTGACCCACCAGGTAATTAATGTACTGTAATATAAACAGCAATCAAAGGAAGTGCCTTGGGTATTGACACACCCTGATTGTTAAGGGCATATGAGACTAGTTTCATGACACATAGCAGCCATGTGAAACTACAGCAAACCAAAGACGTCATTTTAAAATCATCTAAAACAAGAAAGATGAGAAAAGAAAGAATAAAACAACTGGGACAGGTTGATTATTCCTCATCTGCAATGCATAAATTAACAGACACTTCACAGGTACATGCCACGGAAATCTGAAGAATGAACACTCACCCAGCCACTCTCAGCCCGACAGAGTCGCACAGTCTACTCATCTTATCTGCTAATGACCGTCTACAGCTCTACCCACCAAACTGAACGCAATCCCCAAAACGGCCGAAGTTACCAAGGCGCCAGCAGAGTACAGGCACGTACCGCGACAGACAACCTCTCACACACACACACACACACACGTTCCGATCCTCTTGAGATAAGTATTCTGTACGAGGAGCAGCCTGGGGCCAGCAGTCCTTATACAGACTAAACATGCCCAGCTTGTAAACAGACAGATACATTTTGAAGATGCTCTCTATTGTATGTTCTATATGATCGAAAGACAGTCGTATATGACTGAGTGAACACCACACTCCAGAGGCTCATCACTCAAAAAGCTCATCACAGGCATGCAAATGTTCAGAAAAGGCAAAATTCCTCAGCAAGCATGAGCACAAAAGTCCAAACGTCAGTCTGACAGCTAATTAATAACTGCCTCCACACAGTCTATCATAAGCGCCGTAAAAGCTGTAGATGTCCTAACAGATACCCGATGTCAAAAAGCGGGAAGCTCATAACATGCAGTCGTTACCGTATGTGCAGTTACAACACAGTCTGAGGACCAGAAGCACCTCCATATCCCTCTTCTCCTCTCCTCACTCTACACTCCTGCTCACTGCCTCCTTTCTCAGGCACAGAGAGAGAGAGGGAGAGAGGGAGAGCGAGAGAGAGAGAGCAGACTCACACATGCACCAGTTTGCCTCCCAGAGCTCACCACTGCATACACAAGAAGAAGAGGCAGGGCTGGAATCTTAAAACAGCAATCCAGCCTAGACAGACACACACACACACACACACACACGCACGCACGCACGCACGCACGCATAGAGATACAAGCAAACACCAACTTACCCTCCATTGAACTAGTTGTTGTACAGACTTTGGAGTCTTTAGGACCTTTTACTTTGAGGTTCTGAAAGAAATAAAAGAGTGGAATAATCAATTTAATTAATTGTGCACACTCACAGGATTGTGCTGCACTTGCTTGGCTGAGGCTGAACTAATGGAAGTACAGGATCAGTGCATCCAGCTGAGACAGCTGAAAAAGACTGGGCACGGGAACTTTCACAAGTTTCCCATTAAGTAAATAATACCACCAACAAACCTCTGCGGCAGGTCCCAAAAAGCTGATTTGACTCATCTGGACGGGAGGAACGGTACATTTGTATAATGACTGAAAAGGTCCGTTTCTTGATCATTAATAGGCAAATGACCACTGATCAAAGATTTGATCATTGGCCATGAGTACCATTCACAGAGAGTTGGGGAATGGCTGCAGTCACAGCATCGTAAGATGGTGAAAGATGTACCCTTTGCTGGTGTATAAGATAACAGGGAGTGGAAAGTTGGATGCTTAAAAATGAAAGATGCCCAAGCTCCTTAAAGGATGATGAAGATGGATAATCATAGTTAGATTCTGTAAGCACTTTCCTTTACTGTAATGTCTTTGCCTCTCGATCTTTGTTGAACACACCTAACAATAAGGAACAATCTATAACTATATCCTGTGTTGACCTAAGGCGTGAAAAGCTAGCATGTAAACAAGGGGCATGAGAGGTTGTGTTACTATCAGTCACTTCTGCCACAAACATTTTCAGCTAATTAACATCACTGACACCTTCCCAGCAATCCCCAAATACACATACTCTTTTGTTCTGAACGCTCAAAATATTCTCTGCGCTTCAAGTGCGTGTAGTCGTACCGTACAGTAAACTCAGACTAGCCTGGATGTTTTTTCTGTGAATGTAACCTCTCATCGTTCTGTTACCTAATACGCTTGCTGGCTAAGTGCTGTCCCAAGCACATTTGAACACAAATACCTCTTAACTGTGTTTTCAACAACGGTTCCTCAAAATAAGACCACATTTCCCATAAACACTGCTGTTTCCTGCCAAAAAGAGGACGTTTCGACTCGCCTGGTTTGTGTCGTCATCTATTTGTTCTCCTGTTCTCTTCACTGAAGAGAATTCATATAATGGCTTAAGACCCTTGAGACCAGTGAAGGGGAGGTTTGATGGATCCGTATTATTACTGCGCCAAGTTTGATATGCTGATGTTAAAATGCAGTACATAGCAACAAAATGACATGTTTGCTATTTAAAAGTTCTCTTGTTACACGTTGTTTAAAATCATGGAGGCTGAACTCACCTCAGATATCTTCTGGAACTGGCTGTTGGCTTGGCTGCATTTCTCTGCCGTCTCCAGCGCCACCTTGTAGTTGTCCACAAAGGCCTTGTACACGCCCAGCTGGCTGGCCTGGAGGAAAGCAGAAGCAAAGACGTTCAGGAAACAACAACGAGAAGGTGTGAGGCAAACTAAGACAACGATGATGGCATTTAGTCTTCTCTCATTTTATTCAAATTGTTAAATGAACTCCGGAGACTCGGGAAGTCAACACAAGTATGTCATTGCACTGATGGCAACTAAAATAAAATTCAGCAAGCCCTACTTTGCATTCACCTTAAATGATCACTTCCAATTCAATTTAAATTCATTGAGTCAACACATATAGTCTGATCACATTCCCATAAAGCCACTTCACTAGCAGCGCTTTGCAGTCCCTCCTGATTGAGTCCCTCTCCCTCTCTATCCTCTTCTCTTTCATTAACAGCCCCTCTCTCTGCAGCACTGTATGTGCATTGTAACACAAGCTGCAGACCAGCAGTGCATGAATATGCATCCTGCTACAGCTATGCTTGAATGCCTAGGCTGAGGAGCTGACTGCATCCTATTAAAGCAATGAGATTGGATTCAGCTGAATAGAGTGCATGAGTAAGACTTTTGTCCTTAAACTCCATGTCCTCTTATTTTCATTTCCTCTCCTTCCTCTTCCCTTCGGAGTGAGAAGTAGAAAGTTGGGCTCAAAAGCAAAGACGTGAGGGAAGTGTGCGGCCTCATGCGGCATTTGAAACATGTTATAGCAACAATCGATGGAGGGAAACATCAGGACACAAATATGTGATGTGACAAAACCGTCAAACCACGTAATGTGTGACACTGACTACAAATGAGTGAAACAAATGTCACCACGCGTGGATTGTCTATTTATAACTGGAGACTATTTTATGTCAAACCAAAACTGTGGATGGAAAAGAGAAACCACGGTGTGTCATAGCTGAATTTCCAAAGATGGAGATTTGGCAGCTTGGCTGGAAAGAACAAACCAAGCAGAATGACGTTATGAGATTTCATGAGTTCAGTATGAAAGCGGTGTCAGTCACAGTCCAGACAAAACGCCCACGCTTTAGAAAACAAAAATCACAGGTCAAAGTGGCAGGACAGAAAACAACAGGTCGTGTTTGAAAGTGAACGTGGGAAGTAGAACATGAAGAAACACAGGAGAGAGACTTTTCAGCTGGTAGAAGAGCCTACGGACTATTTAAACCCACATGGACACGTTTGCCAGCTTAGAGGTGCCTTTTTTTTTTAAATTGCATGCAGCTTTGAGAGCAACACGAACCCTCAACTAAACACTGTAGTGAATGTTTTCAGAGCACTCGCCACTCTTTTAAAGCACACCAAGTGATCAGCTATAAGCAACAAAGATCAACAGCAGCAAAAGAACCATATGTAGTGAATGAAAACTTTAATATTATATGACATCAGTAACCAAACAATATGTCTTGTTCTTTTCCAAACAATGCCAAATACGAGCACACTGCTTGCAGACCTTTTTTCTTTATGTTTAAAAATCCCAACTCCACAATTAGATTGTCCATCAATATGTGCAACGTCCTCCGTTTTCTACAGTGGCCCACAGTTTCCTCTATCGCCAAGATAAAATCTTCCTTCTTCAGACAGTTGTGCACAGGTGTGTGCAGAGTACCATCAAGTCAGCCACAACACTCACACTAAAATGGTGCAACCACTTTTGAGGTTTTGCTAACACGTGACCACAAACCACATGGCATTAAGTTGGCTGCCATTTTGTGACAATCGTGGTGACACTGTAGAATCATGTGAATAAGGCACCAGCCACACAGGCCTAGAAATGGGTATTCCCCAACCAGTTGTGAGCACTTGCTAGAGGTCGATGTAGTCGCTGGGGAAATGACTGGTCTAAAGTCCTAAAGCCAACCAGCCAGTGACTCCCCCAGTCGACCACCTTTTTCTTAATTAAAGTGACTGCTTTGGTCACTGGGTTCATAGTTTGATTGGCCTTGTCCTCAAACACTGTCCAGCTACTCTCTGAGCTGCAATAAAACTGTGAAAAGTTTTGCAAACTGGAAGTAATAATAATAATAATAATAATAATGGATTGCATTTATAGAGCGCTTTTCGAGACCCTCAAAGCGCTTTACAATTCCACTATTCATTCACTCTCACATTCACACACTGGTGAAAGCAGGTACAGTTGTAGCCACAGATGCCCTGAGGGCAGACTGACAGAAGCGAGGCTGCCATATCGCGCCATCAGCCCCTCTGGCCATCACCAGTAGGCGGTAGGTGAAGTGTCTTGCCCAAGGACACAACGACCGACACTGTCCGAGCCGGGCTCGAACCAGCAACCTTTCGATTACAAGACGAACTGCCAACTCTTGAGCCACGATGGAGAAAGTTTTCCTCCAAAATAAAAGTTGCACCTTTTGAAACATGTTGGCTACGGTGCTGAGGCATTTCTTCACATTTCACTACTGCTCGGCTAGAAGTTAGCAAGTATTTGCAGACAGACATGAAAAACTAAAGGGAACTGCTTACAACCAAAGCAATTACTTGGAAGTTTTTGGTACGGCATCTTCTTTCTAACAGATTTCACCCATGGAGAGCAAATAACCTCCACAAAGCACTAACAACCAGTTGGGGAATA
Source organism: Aulonocara stuartgranti (assembly GCF_965226115.1). NCBI lineage: Eukaryota > Metazoa > Chordata > Actinopteri > Cichliformes > Cichlidae > Aulonocara > Aulonocara stuartgranti. The sequence goes on from NC_138946.1 coordinate 23,589,019, forward strand.
GACATTTTCCCCTAGAAATCAGTGTTTGTCTCATATTCAAACCTCACGTAAAAAATTCTAATTATCTAGCACTTGTATAAGTTTTGTCTACTTTCTTTAAGGTAGCCAACACTGTATTACCCTCTTCTTACTATTCTTTCCTAAACAAATTATAATAATGTCGAAATAAGTCTAAGGACAAGAAAAAAAAAACCTATGAAGGTATACTTAATGCTAATAGTATGCTAATGCTACAACTCTACAAGATGATAGAGTGTTAGCATGCTAAAGTCTACTACTGACAATGGTAAAATGGTTATCTGCCTGATCTAAAGCTGTTCTAGTGTTTACCACGTTTGCCTTCATAGTTTTATTCTATTATTCCTGACCTCAAGAGACGTTCATCCATAATTCACAAAACCTTAGTTACATTCATAACTCTCAATTAGCATGCTAGCAACAGGCAGTATAAAACTTGCATGTAGCTTCCTGGTCAGAAGAATTAAGTAAATCCAAAATTATCTTAGACTTGTTTTCTATCTGAGGATATCGCATGGTGATATCTATGGTTGAAGAAGAAAAAAAGAAAGAAGAAAAAAAAAAGATTTCTGGTCCCATAGAAATTTCTGGCTTGATATCTGTAAATTTTCTGGTGAATTTAAGGACTCAGTCACTCATTTTAAGTCATACTGAAAGAAAGAAATACACCATCAAGTAATATTATAAGTAATAAATATGATAAATAACTCAAGTCTGAATTGAAAATCTTGGTCGTACCATGTTTTAAAATAGAAGAATACTTGTGGTATGAAAACGCACGCTCATTGGCTAACGAGTTATCAATCACACGTCATTAGCATGTGGTTTCAGAGTTAAACTTGCACTTTGTTACACCCAGTTTTTTTTGCAGCCAAGAAAGTGATGGCAGAAACACTAACTTGAGGTTTTACAAATTGGGACTTTAAAAACATCAGGTGAAACCATGTTAGACAGGTACATCTTTGATATTGTCTGAGGTGTTAAACACGAGGGTGAACGCCCAACATAATGGGGAAACTAGCTTTGCTAGTATTTTTTCAGGTTTGCTCAAATTTCGATTAGGCTTAATTTAAATTCTCTAAAGCTATTACAACTGAGCCTGGCTGCAATATTTAATGCCTGTGCTGAATTTGAGTAAGCTTCAGTTGCTGTGAAAATAACCAGCTACTAAAATCCATCAGCAGATATATGATTAAAAACATTATTATGTGGCTGCACTATACATAGTTAATAGTGACTACTGTGTAAAAGATGGAGTTGTGGTACTGTTTTTATCAGCACCACATCCACAGTAAATTGAACCTCTCCTACTTTGTGCCTCTAGAGCGACTAGGACTATAATAATTCGCTCAGACAAATGCATCCCTTGCAGACACAGGCTATAGCTAAGCCTTTCTCTCATCTGAGAAAAGTGAAAAACAAACTTGGACCTGAAGCAGGTCTTTATCCCCGTCTCGGCCTGTTTTCTGTAACCCTGCCTGTCCTTGTTGCTCCAGTGGCACCCATACTGCTGACGAGGAGCAGCAGGGAGCAGACCAGCTAATTAAACTGCCATCTGCACTCTCACACAGCCACTCTGACTAATGTTTTGCTGAAACACGACATATTCATGTACGCACAAATACACACCACAGATGGGAGCTGATGACTACACTAATAGGTGCCGCTTAGCGCTGGCCGTCCACAGTGAGGAGGGGTCTGTTGAATAGAAGTACTTAAACTCATAGGAGTTTAAACAACTGTATCAAAACTGTGCTCATTTTCTCTCCTGTTAAATCTTTCACTAACACCAACATACTTCATCTCTGAATATTCATCATTTCCTCTTATTAATTAAAGTGCTTCATCAAATGTTTTAATCATAAAGATAAACATCAAGCTGTTAATGAAATATTATTATTAATATCCAAGCTTTAAAAATGTCCTATACATGGGCGAAGTAAAAACTCTTAAAGTCTATTTAACATTTTCTTCATCACAAACAAACGCTGAGTTTCACACGTCTGACTAAGTCATGGTGAATAACAGTTGCTTACATCAAAAAGTACCTGAAAACCAAAACTGAAAATGAGATCTACTCCCTAAAGAGCTGTGTTTTTAATTAGAATGACCTTACCAGGTTCCTCAAAATGACACCATGAAAACATAAGGAAAATGACGTTCTCACTTCTGTGGTGTGAAACCAAAGGGGCTGGTATGTGAACACATACATTCAACAGTGTGATAAACGCATATATATATACACTGATCAAGAACGTTAAAGGAACTCTTAAATCACACATCGGATCTTAATGAATTAACCTCTTTCTAGTAGATGCACCGATGGTATAAATTTAAAAATCCTAGGTGATTTTCTGAAAAGTTGACCTCTGACATTAAGATTAAGGTCACCGGGATTCAAACTTGACCAAGATTTTTAGCAGCTGCATCCATGGTACCACTTTTAAAACCTTATGTCACATCTTTGTTTTCAATAGATTTTCAGAAAACTTGACCTCTGATGCTGATACGTAATGACTGATCGCAGTCTAAAATAAGGCTGTATTACAGTAACAGGACTAAAAAGCAGGCTCCAGTATATACTTGGTTTTGTTGACTTCTTGTGTCCAAGGCTCCCAGCCTTAGAGCAAAGCCCTGTTGTTACCAGCAGCAAAAATAAACTTAAAGCTTTCTGCTCCCGCTTTTCTAAAGACAGTTGGTGCTCTCGCAGAGTTTCCAGTCAAGGAAAATTACAAACCACAGTGTTACCACCTGTCTGTACACTCACCACGAAGGATCGGTACAAACTGTGCAGGTGTATATTTCAATGATACCAGCCACTCCACAGCTTGTGTTCCCAAAACATTAAAACTGGTCCACCCAACTAAATAATTACTGACGGGTGCCTCAGCCTTTTCACACCTTATATACAGATTAATTTTATTCCACCAAGAAAACATTGTCCAGCATACGTACATACGCGGCGTTATGCGTCTCTTCAAATCACATTATCCACTGCAAATCTGACATTACACCGCTCTAACCAACTTAGTGACGAGCCGAGGCCTGGAAACCGTCTAATTCCACACACAGGCACATTTACATGCACGTTACAGTGCCGCTGTTCCATTATGTACTGAAAGCACCTGTTTAGTCCACTGCAAGTATGACAGCGTGATAGTTCAGAAGCTGCAACTTTTCTGCTAATGTGCCCAGGCCACAGTCGCGGGGGCACGCGTCAGTTACTTACGCACACTGAGTCTAATTAAGACAAGTGATTCACAAAGTACAAACAGTGAGAAGCATGACAACTCTCCGTTTAACAGCCATTTACATGTACCCTGCAAATGACGGAGAGCGAAATAAAAGATCCGCACACTGTCATTTGTGTCACCCACATCAGACTCACCAGCTTCTGGAACAAATGTCCCACGGTGACCTTCTCGTCCCACTGCTGGATGCTGGGTAGGAGGGCGTCGTAGAACTCTTTGTGGATCTCGAAGATGTCCTGGATTTTGTAGAAGATGGTCTCTACCTGCTGGATGGTCAGGACAGGCTGAGAGGTTGTGGCTGTTGCTTTCAGGGGTCGCATGGGCTGGAGAGACAGGAGACTCAGGTAATAAGGGGGGCTGCCAAAACTCTAGCCTAAATTAGTCATATATAAAGTATGAGATTGATGAACACAGAAAATGTGTTAAAATCATCCCTAACATCTGATCAGGCCAACAAAAAGGACCTATTAGGACCAGTGCCAGAAAGGGAACGTCTAAATGCGTCACTCTGTGATAAGTATGTAATCTGAGCCTCTTTTCATCTGGGTGAGTCTTCTCCTTTGTGTTGTTTGTACTCGGGCAGATTGCAGGCCAACTCAGTTAATCACAGTGATGTGTAGACTGGTCATGTTGGGCGTGCGTGGGGACGATGGCTCTGAATTACAGTGCAAACAGAAAGGCTTTTTACGTCAGCTCTCTAGGGCTAATCATGAGTCACCCTCCTACTGTATTAAAGCACATGAGACAGGTTGGATTATTTTTAAAAGCACCGACAATCAATATGTCTGTCCTAGTCTATGTAAGACGGCAAAAGCAGTCGGCTGAAAATTCCTCATTAGATTTAACCAGAAAGTATTTGGAGACTAGTGGTCCTAAATTTCATCTCCTTGGTGGAAAATAATAGTCATCATATATCAAATCAGCTGGAGCAGTTGAGGTGATGTTTAAACATTTTTAATGAACCCATGTTTATATCAAGAAAATAGGAAAGAGAGACTCTCTTGTGATCTACTTCCCAGTAAGTGTAAATGAACCAACACAGTACAGGAAGATAATTACTTCCTAGACTGTTCCAAATTTATCACCATAATCATCCACATTGATTGGGATCGTCTTGTTACTTGGTTGTCTTACAAAAACAAACAAATAAATAAAATCATTACATTTACAAACTCTACCAAATATTCTTAGAGTAAAAAAAAGAAAAATCCAGTCAAGAAGTTCAGAATAATGTTATTGTTTCAAATACCCTGAAGACGTGGAATATGATTATGATACATTTCCAGATAAAGAAACATTTCTCTCAGAATGTGAAGAGCCAGTGTATGAAACCTGGCAGCAGGGGGGATCGGACCAGCTTATTAAACTGTCTGATGTTGAAAGAATCCAGTATTTTGAAACACCGGGTTTCCAGGGATGCAGCCAGAGAGTAAGGTGTGACTATTCTGTTTGGAGTAAGTGTATTATTCTGCTGAAAGACATGGGAAAAAAAGACATAAAAACAAACGGCCCCAGTGCCTGTTTTAGACCGCCTCTGAATGACTGAGGAAGTGGAGGAGGAGAGGAACAAACTTTTTATTGGTGGATCTGCGAGATGAGTCGTTGTGTTGTCACCAAGAGCTCAAAGGGAAGGAACTGAGAGCCTGACCAGATTTCAGCAAGTGTTAGTGCAATCATTTGTTCTTACTGACTAATTGAAGCGTGCGTGCGTGCGTGCGTGCGTGCGTGCGTGCGTGCGTGCGTGCGTGCGTGCGTGTGGAGGGGGGGAGGGTCTTGCCCTGGTGAATTTCCACAATAATTGTTGTGCGCATTTGTAGATCTTAATTTAGCATCTATCTGACTATATATTGGCCAAAGTAGAACATGCGGCCGGATCAGCAGGTTGTGAGACATAGCGACTTAGCATGAGGAAGTGTGGTTGGTTAGCGTTGCATTAAAGTGCAGCATCTGTGGTCCTGCTTTAAGTGTGGCCATCGACCACTAATAGTGTTCTGATAGTCTCACAGCTCACACCAATGCCTACAGCAGCAGCAGCACTCCAATGTTCACGTGGTTATATGAGCCTTGTTACATTGTTTCTGTTACTTGTCTGTCTTTGTCTGAGTGTCTCACCAGTAGCAGGGCCTCCAGCTGGTTAATGTAGATCTCCTCGCTGGCCAGGAATCCAGACAGCACCAGTCTCTTCATCTCCAGTCCTTTCTCGATGTCTCCCTGCAGGATAAAACAGACCTGGCTGTAATATGCTTTTATTCGCTTACATACACATATAGAACACATACATTCACCAAAAATCCTGTTATCGAGACTCGTTTCTGACTAACGGCACATGAAAGCACCCTGACTCTATTTCCTGCAATGGTGCCAGTGGAACAGTCACATCAGGTAAACACAAGATTGATACAAACAGTCGTAAGCATAAAAGAATGCGCAACCTATTAGAAATCTTATGAAAACATCTAAGTACCTCATTTCCTCTGTAAAACTATTTGTGATGACTCCAGGCAACTGTTGCATTTTGACGTCAACGTCGGGGAAGTCAACATCCTATTGATGTCTGAGAAACACAGACCAAGGCACACTCATAGTGTACTGTTTACATTTTGTGGGAACTCATAATTAGAGCAAAATTACCAGGTTTCAAAAGAGGGACTTCCAACATGATCACAGAAGACTTCATCTTTCTTCACATTATTCTCACTTTTGGCCGTTCCTTCGTCATAAAGGACTGCCCTGTTCCACATTTTATGATTTGGCCAGTGGGAATCGTATAGTTACTCCTGATACTAATGCAATACACAACAATGGCATAGTGATACAGTGACTCTGTGGTAGATGATACTTGCGTGACAATCAAAATGTCACAATATCTGTGTAGGTGAAGTAAAAATATTTGAAAAGGAATTATGGTTTTGTATACTGGACTGTGGAGTGCACAGGTGTATCAAACAGAAAAATGTTTCAAAGTTTCACTTTCGAATTGCTTTAATTCAGCAGCGTTCGCCAGTAATGATCGGAACACGTACTATGGGAAAGAAGGGGGGGGGGGGGGGGGGGGTGTTCATGAGTTTCATATGGTTAGCCAGCAGCATAACAACAGCAGTGGTTTTAGTGACGCCAGACTCGCAAAAGTATGCGACAAGTTTGATTAGCGTATGGACATATGCTCTGTTTTGTATGTTAATTTCATATTCAGCCATCCATCCAGCAATTCTCTTCCACTAAGACAAATTAGGGTAGCCCATGCGGGGGGGCTGAAGCCTATCCCAGCTAACACAGGGCGAGAGGCAGGGTACACCCTGGACAGGTTGCCAGTCTGTCACTGGACTGTCACAGAGGCAGACAACTGTTCACACTCACACAGAATCATTCATTTAGAAGCAACAATTAAGATAAATCCATTCACTTTAAAAATATGTTTTTTAAAGATATTTTTCTTTACTTTTAAGTTATCTAAGGTATATTGCATTGTATCTTATCTTAATAACCTTTTAGTAGCATATCACCCCATTAGAGCACGTCGCTCTCGCACTGCAGGCCTACTTGTTGTTCCTAGAGTATTTAAAAGTAGAATGGGAGGGAGAGCCTTCAGTTTTCAGGCCCCTCTTCTGTGGAACCAGCTTCCAGTTTGGATTTTGGAGACAGACACTATCTCTACTTTCAAGATTAGGCTTAAAACTTTCCTTTTTGCTAAAGCATATAGTCAGGGCTGGATCAGGTGACCCTGAATCCTGCCTTAGTTACGATGCAATAGGTGTAGACTGCTGGGGGACTCCCATGATGCATTGAGTTTTTCCGTTTCAGTCACCTTTCTCACTCAACATGTGTTAATAGACCTCTCTGCTGAATCACACTTGTTATTAATCTCTCGCTTTCTTCCACAGCATGTCCTTCATCCTGTCTTTCTTCTCTCACCCCAACAGGTCGCAGCAGATGGCCGCACCTCCATGAGCCTGGTTCTTCTGGAGGTTTCTTCCTGTTAAAAGGGAGTTTTTCCTTCCCACTGTCGCCAAAGTGCTTGCTCATAGAGGGGTCATATGATTGTTGGGTTTCTTCTCTGTATGTATTATTGCAGGGTCTACCTTACAATATAAAGCGCCTTGAGGCGACTGTTGTTGTAATTTGGCGCTATATAAATAAAATTGAATTGAATTGTGTTGCATACCTTATCAGTGTAGCTGGTTAGGTATACTGCTGTATTGACATTTTTCCCTTACTGAAGAGATAAATACCGATAAACTCCAGAAATTGGCATTTAAATACGACATGTGTGCCTTAAAGAAGGCCAAAGAACAGCTGTGAGAGCAGAGATTAATTATTAATTCCACCAACTCCTTACAATGATATCAGCACTCCAGGACTGCCCAGATGAGGAAGGAGGCATGACCTCATCATTTAACCCAATCATGGCTGACATGCACATTCCAACACTGATGTTATCCCTAAGGTAGGAAATTATACTGCACATCAGTATTTACCGTATGTGTTATAGTATATGCCGTTTACACGTGCTGCTTTATTACGAATGCTGAAGACTATAAAGATAACAAACACTTGCGATGTGATGACTGCAAAGGGCCTATTTTGAGGCCTGTCACACATTGGCAGTTTTTCCTCAGCTAACCGTGACAGTGTAAAGTAAATCAGTCCGAGAGGCAGGGATGATTTCTATTGATCATTTTCTGTTGGTTAAATAAACTGTCAGGGAAGTCCTTACTGACACTTACTTGCATTTACGTTAATATGAGAGATTAATGCAGCACATGGCCAGAAATCTGTTTAGTTTAATCCTCTGAGCCTTTCTCTTTGCTCGTATTCTTTTAAAAGAACCTAAAGCTAAAAACTAAAGCCAGAAATGAGACACACTTGAAACTAAGAGAAAAATCTTTGATGTGATGTGAATTACTGCTGGTCAATATTTATTTTAAACACCGAGAGTGTCTCCAGTCACTGCGTTCTTATTAAAATGATATCTCAGAATAGCTGAGGTCTAAAATATGACATCATAACCTACAAAAGGTGTCCTGTCCTTTTGACTAACCAAAACGTTGCAGAAATATTCAGTTCATTTTTTTAAGTAACAAATAAGTGATAACTCAACGGAAAAAAAAAAAAGGACAGGAAAAAGGAATATTTTCCCTCTGCTGTGTACAAAGAGCTACTGTGTGGCGAGAGGGCAAGACGAGGAATCCATGAGGTGATTTTTTTTTTCCCACAGCAACCTGCTCTGTGAGTCACAACTAGGCTTTTCACACAGACAAACACTGCGTGCTTTCCTGCGTTGCCCTTTGCCCTCTGATAAAAGAGCTGATATCTTGAATGGGCAGAGAAAGTTTAAAGTAGCTCTGCTTTTTATCAGTTCATCTGCAGGGAGGAGTACACACAGAGGCGCACAAACACAGAAGTTAGCATGAGAAACAGAAAGCGGCCGGCTTTAAAAAGCAGCAGCACCGTGCACAGACATGCGCTGCAGAGTCACTGCCTCATCGGGCCATGCTGACACACCAATGGCTGTCACTCTCACACTCTTACACACACACACACACTTTTGCAGCACAGATGGCTCTGAGAAGAAGCACACGTCACGCCACAAACACACCAATACACTGACTGGGATTTTCCATTTTGAAAGGCAGTATTGCAAAAGTGTGTACGCATGTGTATGTTCGTGTGTGTGTTTGTATGTGTGTCTGCGCGCGCTCTTTTTCCTCTGCATCCAGCTCCTCTCCAGCTCATGCCTCACCTTGAACTGCCTATGTGTCGTAGTGATGGGCTCCAGCTCCCCATCTCCATATTCAGACTCCTCCTCCTCCTCCTCCAGAACCCTGTCCAAATAGCACAGCACCTCCTCCTCTTCGTCCTCCATGGTTCTGTCTTTCCTTTCCTTTCTTTCACCTCCTTCTCTCCTCTTTTCTGCCTCCTATCTCCTTCTACGGGGCCTGCCTGGACACATCAGTGTTTTCCCTTTAGATCAAGTCGTCTGGACACCGAAAGACAGAAAGAGAGAGGACCCCGCCTACTCAACCCCACCCCCTTCCTCTGCTGGGCTTCCTGGTGTTTGTGTGTGCTCTATATATGTGTGTGTGTGTGTCTGTCTTTGTGTGTGTGTGGCCACTGTTCCACCTCAGTCGATGAGGTCTGCCCTCCCTCTACAGCCGCCCCTCCCCTCCCCACAAATGCTATCCAGCCACTTCCTTGATGGCTACAGTCTCTTTCTGTTAGGGCTACGCTGGGAAAGTCAGTCTTCTCTTGTCCCTTATTTCTTTCTTCCGTTCTCTTCGGGGCAAAAAGCCACTTCCTCATCACACAAACAGTCTCGCTCTCTCACTCTCATCAGCGCACGCTACAGGGTTGATTTCTCTCCCTTTCTTTCTGTCCATTGTCTCTTTATTGATCTGCTGAAAGCCTTGGACGTTGAGCCAGGGCCAGCTAATGTGCTGCAAGCGAGGCTGATTCCAATTACAGGTCACATAGATCGCTGGGCACACAGTTATAGCAGCTTCAAAGGCAAAGCACAGAAATGATACACTAAAAAAAGAAGGAAAAAAAACGTGTGCAGCAAGACAAAGACAGAAAATCAATAACTGTGGTTACTGGAAATAAAATGAAACCAAAAATATAAGTAATCTGCACGCAAACATCCAAGTTTAAGTTGCTGCATATTTATGAATGAATACAATTCACTTCCCATGCCCTTTCACCCCGTTCCTGACCTTGACTTGTCATTTTAGAGGAAGGGACACCCCCAACTGCTCTATGAACCTCCTCCTTAATGTATATTTGTATTTATTTCGAGGTCAAAGCACAATCTGTCCTGATCTTGTCTTCTGAAGGAAAAGTATGATTTTAGAGCGTAATACAAAAAAAAATAAAACAAAAAAAATATTTAAGTTCAGTATTTAACTTTAGTCGTGTTGAACACATGGAGCCGTCAGCCCTCTCACTTTAGCAGATGAAAGGTCTCTGCAAACTCAGCGGAAAGAGAACACGGCTGCACAGCGGTGTGTGATAAGAGCCACAAAATCTTTTAGCAGCAGCAGCATCACAAGTGACTTCTTAACAAGTAAGCTTTCACAGCAGCTCCTCAAATTCATTCAGGTGCTGAAAAGTGTGAATACACAGATGTGAAATAAAAAATGTTTTAAAGATGGCTGCAGACACTCCTGACCTCCACTGTGCATATAAACAATGATTTCAATTTGGATTCATCACTCAAAACGACCTGTTGTTATTGATTTGTTCTTGCGTAATGTGGCATAAATTAAACCATCCTTAATTTCCCTTCCTTAACAACAGCTTGTCGACATCCTCCATTACTTCTGATGAGGCTTCAATAAACAGTAGATGGATCAACTGAAGGACTGCATTCATCTCTCAGGTCCTGTGTCAGGCCTTTGCCACTGCTTGATTTTTTCCTGTTTCTTAAGAACATGACTTTCAGTTACTGTTCCTCTCCTACAAATATAGTTTTAGGTCTGCCACGTCTTCTTTGTTCCGCCGCTTGTCAAGTTTCCTCAATTTTATTTTAGGGACACTGCAAACTATGCTGCCTTTGCCAATTTCACAGATTCAACTAAAGAAATGGGAACAATTGATGTGTTTCTGCCACAGGCTATTAAGTAAAGATACAATTTAAACCTGGCTCTTTGTCACTACTAACTCATTCGGTGAATAAGTGTTGTATTTATGCTTGAATGATTCACAAGTTAAAAAAACCCGTCAAGAAGCAAGCAATGGAGAAAAACATAAGGAAACAAGGATTGCTCAAGAATTTTGCACATCACCATAGAAAAACGAATTAAGTCCTCTGATTATTATTATTAATAATAATAATAAGCTGATCATAACTCATCACTGAAAAGCTACTTTATACAAAACTTTAACATACAACTGTACACAGAAAACAGCTGAGCTTGTCTACGCTGAGTAATCTCATCCTAGCAGAGACGATGATCAGGGAAGAACTAAAAAGAAAACAACAGTATCTTACTGAGGATCCTCTGTGGCTGAAATCATTAATGTACCAGCACTATGAACAATTCATTTCCTATTTCTTATATTTTAAACACTCAAACCATTTTTCTGTTCTTATCCCAGCTAGCCACTAGATGGAGACACATCTTCATTTACATGAGCTGCCCTAGCTCAGAGTCACTCACAATTAATACAGCTGAATAATTCATCAATCAGCTCCATTGAAGCCTAACAAGACCACTGTTTATTTACAATACTGTGTTCATGCATGGATAGTGCAGTGATATTGCTTGGATCGAATGTAAGACAGAGCAGGCAGACTTCAAAGGGGACGGTAAAGCGAGTGGAAGGTCGAGACAATCCGGCTGTGGTAATTTATACATTAATACAGAAAGAATATACGATCATTTGTGTTCTGTATGAATTTAAAAACAACATATTGATCTAAAGATGTAAAGCAATGCTGTTGTCATTGAGTATTTTGTTTTTCAGTGGATAAAAAGGCTGCTGACATGTGAATGAAATCCTACCAGCTTTTTTTTTTCTCTGTGTCTGTGAGAAGGTCAGTTCAGGTCAGGGTCAACTCGGCTCCCGCTGAGCCTCCGTGGGCTACGCCCCTTCACACAGTCACATTCTTTTAAGTGGGCACCGAGTGACAGTCATCCAAACACACATAGCCAGGAGGCATAAAAGGGGGGGGGGAGTGTGACGGGACTACAAGCCCTGAAACATGACGATGAACACATTCAGAAAATATTCTGAATTCTGAAAGCATCAGGAGAGCGTTCACATCAGCTGTTCTGAGCGATTTGTCAGACTTAAGTGTGAAAATCCACTGAAAACACCAAGTGTTTCATATTTCCAGCAGCAGATAATTTGGAAAAAAAAAACACAGGAAAGACTGTCACCTACAGCATTCCTGTTCCAAATTATACACTGTAGGTAAACAGGAAAAATTTTCAACAGATTGCTTAGACTTCCCTCACCCCCACCACCTCCGCCAGCTCAGTCGGGGGGGGGGGAGAGACACTGAGAATTTCTAAGCCAGCCAAGAGACACAATCTCACCAGTGAGTCCTTTGTCTTGGCCAGGGCCTCCTCTTTCCTAGGTGAGGTATGCACAGAATACCTCGCCTAGGAGGAGTCTAGAACAGCGGTCCCCAACCGTTTTTGCGCCACGGACCGGTTTATGCCCGACATTATTCTCACGGACCGGCCTTTAATGTGTCGCGGATAAATACAACAAAATAAAACTAGTACCGGTACCGAAAAAAAGAAGATTTATTCATAACGCACGTGAAAAGACCCAGGAAAACCGAGTTAACGATAAAAACGATAACAAAATAACGCTGAAAACCGATAAAAACCCTGAAAACTATACATTTCACACCTGAGCCTCAACTCTCACGGCCCGGTACCAAACGACTCACGGACCGGCACCGGTCCAAGGCCCGGGGGTTGGGGACCGCTGGTCTAGAAGGCTTCCTAGATGCCCGACCTGCCTCAACTGGGAAACAGGAATCTCATTTCTGCTGCTTGTATCCAAGACCTCATTCTTTCAGTCACTACTTAGAGATCATGACCACAGGCGAGGGCAGGAACGTAGATTGACCAGTAAATCGACAGCTTCACTTTCATGCTCAGCTCCGTCTTTACCACAGCAGACTGGTACAGTGACCACATCGCAGTGGACACCAGCCCAATCCATCAGTCAATCTCATGTTCCACTCTCCCCTTACTCATGAACAAAACCCCAAGATACTTAAACTCCTCCACCTGGGACAGTAACTTGTCCCAGATCCTTTGCAAACAGTAAATGTGAAATCCTGAGGCCATCACAGAAGAGACCCTCCACCTCTGGCTAGATATTCTGTCTATAAACACCATCAACAGAACTAGTGTTAAAAGACAGCCCTTGGTCAGCTTCCCACCCACCCGGAACTAGTCCACGCATACATTGCAGAGATGTGTCAGCCAGGACGGCCCTACAGCATCTAGAGCCTTCGTGAACTGAGGGAAAATCTGACCCAACCCAAATGCCTGTCTAACTATATCAGTGGCTTCACCGCCGAGTCGTCCCCCTCCTCCCCAGACTCTGCTTCGAGTATAGAATACACTGAAGTGCTGCCAAACAGCACTCCAGTGTATTCCATTTATATTCAAGCTAGCAGACGGTTGCTGTCGTACCCCATCTGGGTCAGTGGTCATTTCCAACTGATGTGAATACACATCCTGAAGTGCGCTTCAGGGAGCTCCTGTGGCAAAATGTACACTGGGTCAATATCTGTGGCTAATATCAGAAAGAGAACTGGCAGCTCACGTCTTAAAGTATAATTGTTTCGGGTGAAACTCCAACCATTAATACCAAGAGAAAAACCTGGCTGAATGGCTGAAAACCTCATATTATCTTACAGTTCAGAATGCAAGAGCCACAAATGAACACTTCATTTAAACTGTGTCCAATATTTTTATATACCCAGTTATGTTTACTGGGTCGTGTGGTGAATGATCTTTTCTTCAACATTTTATTTTTAATATTTATCCAAAACCATGCTAGTCCATTCATTTTCTTCCACGTATCAAATTCAGGGTTGTAGGGCAGCTGGAGCCTACACCATCACCCCTCACAGGTCATCATCCCAGCTGTCACTGGGCAAGAGGCAGGGTACATCCTGGACAAGTCGCCAGTCTGTCACAGAGACAGACAACCATTCATGCTCACATTCACACATATGGCCAGTTTAGCTAACCCATGGATGTGTGTGCAGACACGGGAGCACTAAAAACCTTTGTGCCGTGAGGTAACAGTACTAACCACCACGACATGCCCTAACTGCTCCCTTCTGTCAATAATTTCAATTACTAAAATTGGATGAATTCTCAAATATTACTTCCTAGTTGCACAACAATTGTTCTCCTGTAAAGTTAAATCACTTAATAGACTCCACAATAGGAATTGATCATCTATAAATACCGACATGCAAGGCTTTTATTTTTAATTTTGCAGCCTCCTCTGCACTGTGGAAACCTGTGTTACACACATTCCTGGAGAGATTTTGTGTCATTCTTCTGACAACTGTTTGGTTGCATTAACACTTTCAGTCTTCAGAAACTCTCTCCTCGGATATTCATCAGGATCACCGTTTTCCTGTGCCAGGCTTGCAGTGCTTCATTCTGATACTATATTGTAGCAGTCCTCACCAGGTTTATGTCAGTTATGCTGAACTCTGAACATGAACTGAGCAAATTTCTCTTGGCATTATTAACAAAGATTGTATCGCCAATCCTCTTTACACTCCTTACACTGCAAAGTGCTCTGCAAAGCCAGACTGTGTACCACACTGCTGGGCGAGTCACTTCAGGACAGCTACTGTGGCTCTGGCCAGATTTTTTTACTTGTTTGTGATTTCATCTCAAAATCTAGATAGAAAAGTCGATTATTGATAACTTTGGACTTCCCAGCAACCCTGTGCTGCCAGTTACAGCAGCAAACAACAAGTAAACAACACCAACACCGTAAACAAGTACATTTGATAATCAAATCATGGCTGATCTATTTTAATCTAAAATAAATAAGTTTGTGTGTGTGTGTGTGTGTGTGTGTGTGTGTGTGTGTGTGTGTGTGTGTGTGTGTGTGTGTGTGTGTGTGTGTGTGGGGTTCTTACCCCAGCCAGCAGAGGTGTGGGCAACACTGTTTCTCCATCTGGCCCTTGGGGCGCGCAGAGCTGGGGTGACATGGTGGGCGATTCATCTATAAAGGGCAGCGTTTCTGAGCCATCCTGGGACTTGCCGTCCTCTCCTGCGTCCCCCTCGTATCCATCTGTGTTATAGTTAAAGTCTGGAGGACAGGACACAGAAAAAGACAAATATACTGATCAGCAAATCACCCCAAAGAACAAAGCAATCATTCCACTGTTTTCATCACCACTTGGAACAGCCCAACACTTCCTCAATACAGCATTAAGTTCTCCATTCTGCTACATAACCTTGAGTTGAGGGGTTATATGAATAAATGCCAGAAGAAAGCTTTTCCAAAACATGATGTGTGGGTGAAGCTGACCACTGTGTTACCCTATGAATGTAAAAAGTCAACATTCATATTTTATTTGGCAAGATATTGTTATAAAATGTTGTCATAATTACTGTATGAATTCTTAAGTTATGGTGTATTTAGTGCAAGAAACATTAAAGATCATCAGTGATCAAATTATTCAAAGCACTTGCTGAGGTGGTCTGGTACACATCTGACCATATTTAGGTTGTTGTGTATGTACAGTATAACCCTCTTTGTACTGCCATTAAACAGACATTTTGTTGTTTTAATAGATCTTCAACTTTGACTCCCAAAATCTAATGAGTACATTATTGTGTGCAAGTGAGTCTTTGTCCCAGATTTAGACAAATCCACTCAAGATTTCCAGGAAACCCAAAAACAAATTGCCCCTGGCCATGAGTGTCACCAGGGCAGAGACATAAAAAACTATGGTTTACATTTTAAAAGCCAGAGCCAAGTTATTCTCAACCCATATTAGCCATCTAATTATTTTAATTAAGTGTTTTTGCACTGCAGCTTCACTGTTGCCAACACTTGTTTGAAACGCCACAATGACAACGACCTGTGGATCAGGTCAGGAGAGTCGTTTTTCCAACCAGCACGGCAATTTAATAAATACATTTCAAGAGCAATATATAGATTCATCTTATAAATGTAATGAAAAAGAAGAAGAAGAAATATTCAAACAAGCCAAGGTTAATAAATTAAAAAATAAAAACAACTACTATTATAGATGCTAATGCATTTTGGACTAACCATCTGTGATTAGATTATAATTCTATTTTGGTTTGCTAGTTTCATTCTTGTATTTGTGATACTGCAGTCTTATTTCATATTGTGGGAGTATTGAGGTCAAAAACCATGTCCTGTGACAACGCTCGTGTTCAGGCCCGAGTAGCAGTGACAGCTCCAGTAGAAAGAAACGACAATGACACTGAAATGACTCCTGTCCTGCCTTCAAAGGAGCACTGGTCAAGAAAACAGTGGAATAACAAAAAGGAGGAGATATAAAAAGCCAGTGTCAGATCCTGTAGAAGAAAAGAGAGATGTGGACTGTTGCTGTGGATGATAAACTACAAAGTACGACACATATGCAAAACTAAAAGAGAGGCAAGTAATTATCGAGTTACATTTTCCAGGATGTTGTTCTATTTAGCTTTCTGATACAGTGAAGCATCTTTAAGGAACTCGGAATAGGAGGAGGAAGCTTGTAGCTTGTAGCTTGTGAAGCTGTCCCTGTCTGCCTACATATAATGTGCAGTGAGAAGACAACAACATTTGATTATTACTGTGTTCATGTGCTTGAGAGGGCATGTGTGTGTTTGTACCAGTGCGTAAAGGATAGAAAACTCTAACAAGTTTTGGACAAGAACTAATTGAAAAATAAAAGCAGGGATCTATCCCCACTGGGAACACATGCACACTATCACTGGACATGTCAATCAACTCCCAATCCCTCCCCACCCATCTGTTAGCTTGTGTGTGGACCATGGAGAGTCACAGTTACCATATGGGTTGCTTGTAAATGGTGCACGTGGGTCTTTGCTGACTCAGTGAAGCAAGTACTGATTATGCGAAGTGCTGCTAGATGACAAGAGTGCATTATGGTGATTAGTGTGAAGAAGGCAGTTAAAAACACTGATGTAAACTCATTTGTCCAACTCCAACTGCGCTGTGATCGTGCCATAGAAAAGATCGGCTCTTCCAATATGCACCTGTGCATGCATTCGGTTTTCTTTTCTCAGTCTTTCCATCTCTTCTCTCTCTCTGACTCCTCTGAACACCTTCTGGCCTGCTGTCCGGCTCGTTTTCGCTAATCTGCTTAAATTGCGTGAGTGTATGTAAGAAAAAAAATACAGGGAACTCCCAAGACACTTAGCCAGTGCTAAAGCACTCAACAATGTGCAAATCCTCAAATTTCCTCCCAGCTTACGGCTGGTGTTTTGAAGCTTAACTGCGAGTTGGAAGGACGGATGGATAACTCAACAAAAATACTTGAGTCTAGACAAGCACAGAGGTTTCCTCCTCTTTTTAAAAAGAAGTTGCCCGTGACTCACGTCTATTTGCAGAAACATCAACATGCAGAAGTAACCATTCACAAATATATTCCCGGCTGTGCCAAGCAGAGAGCCAGTCGATTAGAGAGAGCAGAGCTGGAGCAGTGGAGACAAAGCACAGCCAGTGGGCTCACAGTCAACTCTGCTCCGTTTGGCTCCGTGCACTTCTGTGCTTACTTACAGTTGCCTGAGCTGACACACATTTGTTTATCTGATAATGGTGAACACGACGTGCGCTAAGCTAATGTGTGCCATTAGAACCAACTGGTGTTTGTGTGAATCACTCAGAGCAATTCACTGTGAGTCGTCAATATTTGTACTCGTTATCTGTGATTAGCCACATTAATGCAGAACACAGAAAGAAAAGAAAAGGCTATTGTGAACACGTCTCTTGCGCTTCGCTGCTGTTGCTTTGCCTTTCACTGATGAGATCAGACCAAGATGCAATACACATAATTGAGGACATTAAGGAAACATAAATAAAGGTTGTGCACAGCCATACGTTAGCAGAAAACACCACGTCAGTGGTGACACTGACCATAAGTTAGCCCTGTGGGGACATGCTGGACACACTGATAACTACTAGAGCACCAGCTGCAATGAGAGCACACAAACCACAAAGCTAATGAGTCACCGCACCACACCTAGTGTTCTCATGCTAGCCATGTATACCTGTATCTTTCATTATTGCAGTGCTGTTACTTTGGTAAAAATCTGTCCACATTGAGAAATATAAACACTTGCCAAATTACCTAAAAATACCTTTGTGGTAGATAGAAGTTGTCTCCATGACAACCTTTTGCCAAAATGAACACAGACAAACAAAGTAAAAGACAATGAACTAAACTGAAAAAAGAAGATTTAATCATTACTTCCACATAGGAAGTTCAAATTTACCATTAGACAAACATTCAGTATAAGTCATTTCTACAGTTTACAGAGTTCTTACTCTAAACTGCCAAAGCTACATTTCCATATCTGTACAGAAGACAGACAGACTTTTATCACACCATGATATTTACAGTCGTTGTTTTCTGATTTGAATATTCATATAACTGTTTGTATACTGCAAAGTTCACAATACAGGTCCTTCATCGTAACATGTCTCGCACAGCCAGTGCTGATCACAGTACGTCGTGACTAACGTGGGGGAATTTCTCTGAAAGCTGTAGATTACAGCACAAAGGGAAACAGTGTAAAGCAAAGATAGCACACAGTGTAAATGCAAATAATATTCTGACTTAAATGTAAGTTTAATTTGCCCAGATGATGATGTCCAAGAATCTGGAGCTGGTGCTGGAAACGCAATGTTTGAATGTGCGCGAATCAGAAGCAGGTCCGCACGTGCACATGATTATCTGCACACACTCTGAAAATCTAACATGTGGGCTACCTCAGTCAGCTAATGCATCCTGATAATCCCCGTGCATGGTAAACAAACACACGAAAAGCAATTTTTCAGTAAAGAGGATTCATCAGCCCTAACCTGTTTTTAACTGCTCAATAGGGAGGTCCCCACACGTGCATGCACCAATATTTTAGAGGATTAAAATGGGGACAAACTCTAAATGTCATGTGATTAAATAGGAGGTAGCTTTGGGGTCAAGGACTGTAGGGGAGAAAGAGCAGAGTTAGAAATCAGCCCAACACACCGCCACACCGCTGCAGAGAACATGTATGTGGGTGTAAACATTTCCACATTTTTACACAGAGTAAAGAGCACACTCAAATTCTCACCTAACTCACCATCACTGGAGAAGAGAGAACGAACAGCACACACTGCCTCAAAGAAGAAAGCCATAAGTGTTGCCTGACTAGAGAAAAAAAAATCCCTTTCAGTTAACTTTATCCATGTCGCAGGCTACGTCCTACCTAAAAGACTCGCACCTGAACTCTCACTGATCCTGTCTTCCTCGGCTTCAGTACTTCCTCTTTTTTAAATCGCTCTGATAGCACTCATTCAAATAAAGGCAATGTTGTATTCAAGTACTGCACAGCCACATCCTATGAGGAAGCAACACAGACACAAAGAGCAGTTTCTGTGTGGAAGCCATAAAATGCCCAAAAAGCATCAGCGTGTCTTTGTGGACAATGTCCAGCTGGTCAGCAAAGACTGTCCTGTTATGCTTTATGGACATTGGAATCACTATTGTCAGTGTATGTTCATGAAGTTCAGATGCACTCTGTGCACTGTGCCAAGAACAAATCAAAACTGGATTTCTTGTTCAGGTATTTTAACAATTTGCAGCATGATTGAAAGCAAACTGCCCAAACTTAATTCTAAAGCTTACAAGCGGCTGTAGTGAAGCCAACTGTGGATTAGTAGAGTTTTCATATTTGGAAATTATTCAAATCACCATGTTTCTACAAGCTCCTATGAACGGGGCGAGCATTTGAAGTGATGGAATGGACTGTGACTGTTTTATAGAACCATCTGAATATGTAATCTGGCTTTTTCCAGTCTAGGAAAAAAAAAACTTTTAGCCACCTGACTGCTATCAAAGAAAAGGATACATCAAACAATGTCAGACTAATTTGTAAAAGCACATTGTAATCTAAAACGTCCATTAAAAATGAGATATTTTACCATCCAAACACAGCAAAAAGTACATTTTTAGATGATGTAAGCAGCTCTCAAGACAAGCTCAGAGTGCCCAGCTTCAGTTCACTTGAATATTTCCTTTGGATTTCATCACTATCGGATCACTCATATCAGCAGCAGAGACTTGTACTCAACACACAACTTATACAATGTGAGGTGCTTTCCCTTATACAAATTTAAAGGATATACCAAATGACAAGGGTTCAGTGTTTTATAAATGAAAAGGTGACTTGATGAACAAGCCTAGCAAAAGGCTAAGAGCTACACTTATCCGAGAAACCATATTTTATGAAAAAGAGGATTTTAATAAAACCATGCTATTGCTTGCAATGAAGCAGGGGGACGGACCTGAGCCAGAAATTCCACAAACATTCACCCGTTTGATGCTGTTCTGCGCTCCACATAATGCTTATTGAAACCGGTGTAGGCCATGAGGAAACACAGACTCTCTCCTTGTGTCACTCACACCACAGACACATACACAGTTACTCATGTGCTCTGCTGTGTGTTGATTGGGTTAAATCAATGAGGCCTCAGTTAATAAGACATGGCTCCTTTCAAACAGGCACACATGCACAGACACACACAGAGCACTAACTATGGGAGTCTGTGTTAAGGTCTGCAAAGGCCAAGTGTTTAAATCTGCCATCTGCATAACCAACTACCTCAGCAGTTTCAGAGCAAACAACTTCCACATGTGGTGGAAGAAAATCTATTACAGCGAATGCACTGAAAGGAATTCGAAACATTTGGAGAACAGAGCTGTAACACAAATTTGAACGGTAGACTTTTTTAAAGTTATTTGAAATGAAAACTAAAATAACAGAAATAAAAAGGCGCAAATATATCATTTGCTGCTAGAGGAATCAAAATGCAAAATGTGTTGTCATTAAATAGGTCAGGGATTACAGGCAGTGTCTGCTCTCTCCTGCAGCTTGCCATCTTATCACGCTCTTCTTTCTCTCTCATCATTCCCTGGGTCTTCCAAAATAAAAGCTCTGTCTGTTTAAAGGAGGGGTCTTCCTCCTCACTGTCACCAGATGTGAACTCAAAAAGATTGTTGGTGTTTTACCAGACACTGCAGGGTCTTTACCTTAAAACAGAAAGGTTTTGTAAACGGATACAGTATTTTTTAAAAACTATTGTTCCTGCACACGCAAAGAGCCTCTACAAAGAGTCACTGCTGGAGTAAATAGATGGGTATATATGGTTTTAATTCCACACTGGGGAAATTCATTGGTGTGTGTGTGCGTTTGTGTGTGTTCCTAACCTAATGACCACAGCCCGGTGTCAGCTCACATTGCTGTCACCATTAACCCATCTTGACAGACAGCTCTAAATCCACCTGTCACACTCAATAAGCCATGATCACCATCCACGTTGATGAAAATGCTTTCTGCTGCTGTGGTGGTGTCAGGAGGTGAAACTGAACAGCCTGAGCAACACTAACTGATGGAGAATGCTTTCTGCATAGGTTTAACACTCCTTCACACTAAATACAACCCTCTGCAGGGATGGTATGGATTACACACACACACACACAGACTATAAATGCACTCAAACGAATATCTATTGGGGTAAACACCTCAGCATATTTTCTATTTAACACTTTCTGCCCCCAAAGCAATTCTCTTTTAGTGTTAAGTGTTAAAACTATTATTGCAGATATAAAAAGATGATATAAGAGAGAAATGATTTAAGTGTGCAAAGATTTTAACTGTCAGTAACATATAATCACCTCCTATTTCCCATGTCCTTTTGTTGGTCCCTCACCCTGCACAGAAGGGATTTGTCTCTGAATAAGTTCTTCAGTATAACAGTGAAGCCTGATAGCAGGCGTGATAGCAGCATATTAATATTCTGAGTGTGTATGCCTTGTAACTACACAAGAAGGTGACTCCTTTTGTACAGGTGGAAACATTTTTGTCCACTTTCTATGAAGAAGGCTTTTATACGCTTCTGCTTATTTTGAGCAACATATATTGTTTGAATGGTGGATTTGCATATTAAACATGCCCACATTTTACTTCTCATAGAAGTAAAGGCTCAGGAATTTTTCTCCCTTTGTTCTGTGACAGGAGCCGTCCCTCATAAGGTTAACTCAGGCACACAAAGCACCTGCTTTTCAAATGTGTCGTTACAAGAAGGAGCCAATAAAAAGAAAACTACAGCCACAGAGGGTCACAGACCAGTTAGTGAACACTTACCAGCCTTCAGGGAAAAATTTATATTCTTCGAACAGTTGTGAGTAGTTGCTGGAGGCTGATGACACTTGCTGTGAGCCAGTGATGGATGGCCAAAGACCAGTCATCAGTCACTAGGTAAAAATGTGTATTCCCAAGCCGTTTGGATAGTGGCTGTGGGAGGTTGCTTGCCATTATCATTAGCTATTAAACTTCTCTTTTTCTTTAGAAGAAAAATCGTTTTCTCTGACAACCCAGAAGGCAGAAGATGAAATGATGCTGCAATTCCTCATATTTAACAGAAACCGAACTCCTGGTAGCTGCTATCAACATAGCTACTGTTAATTTTTCTCCAAGTCAACTCAGTGATAGTGACTCAATGTTCACAGATTCATATATGAATATGTATATTTCACATCGGAGAGTTCAACCAATAATCTGTCTTGAAGGAAATCTAAAAATGTAACAATCACAAAATTGAAGAAAGAGGAATCTATGAAGTTGTAACTAAGGTGAATACTGATAAATTGCTGTCAGCTGGTTAAGCCACTGCTCTACTCTAGAGTGGAGGAGGAAACGCTACAGTTCCTACACTCGCTTTCTTTCACATCCTGCCAGCTCTCCCTCTCTCTATGCACAATGTCTCAGAGCCAGGTCTGCCTGTGCACATTTGCACACTAATAAAGTCAGTGGGAAGAAAAGTTGCTGCTTCAGTGTGAGAATGCAATGTGGGAATTGTGCTGCCTACCTCAGCAATTTTGTCTTTAGAGAAGAGGGATTACATCATGCCCTACAGCCAGCTTACACTGTGTGGGCACAGAGAAGCAGCCCTGCAAACTGATTCTGTACAGAGAGCAGTGAAGAAGCACACACACATTTTAAATTTTACAGCACAGATGTGTGTTCCTGAGCCAGGGCCCAATGTAGTAATTTCAAAAAGAGACTGTGTGTATGTGTGTTTGTGTTTTGGGTTGATGGCAAGATATTCCTCTGTGTCTCTAGAGCTTCTCTCAATAGATGTAAGTGAGCTCAGCCATAACAGATCCAATTCTCCAAAGATAAAGGAACGAGAGGAGACAAGGAAAACAAAAAGCCTGCTTCTTGTTCATCTCCTGGACTTCCCGGCCTCATGTAGCCTTGACAGCATGACAGTACATCAGTGGCCTCACAGATGTATGGTCATTTTGTGTGTGTTGACAGTATACATGTGGGCTTTTAATTTCCCCAGTGACACACGTTGATTGATGATGGCACGACAGGGAAGTTTAAAAGTGTTACTCCATGCTACTCCACTTAACGTCAGTAGCAGCGACCTCGCATTATATTTGAAGGAGATACCCAGTGGGAATACGGTATCACTGGAAATCAGTTTCATTCTATGCAAATATGGCAATGAGTCAAAATAATTGATGTAACTGGTCCTAATTTTATTAGCAAAGTTAGCTGACAACAGGCAGCTGTTGAGGCAGATGTGGAGATTCCAATCTATTCTGTTTACTTGAGGACTAAATAGGAATTTTATTTGAGCATGAATTCAGTACCTTGGCAATATTAGCATAATAGTCCTTTACAATCCAGTCTTAACCTTGTGTAAGATGACACTGCTGATCAGTAAGCAGAGTGTAGCTTTTAAAGTAAAGTGTTAAAGAGTCTAAAGACAGCAAAAATATTCTAGTCACATGAGTCAAATAATATCTGTTTGACAGCTAAGCTGGACATAAAAACTGGTCACGCAACAGGAAAATGATCTCAACTCTACAACAGAATGATTATTTTACTTTTTTAGTTTCCAATGACTGAACCTGTCTGAAATACAAGAGGTGTAAATGAGTCATGCAAACCTTCACCATACAGGAAAAACAAAACACTGATAGTGATCCAAATAAACATTTAGATTTGTAACTTCAAATATAATTTTGCAAGCTTGCTCTTTTGCCACTTGGCTAGAAAAATCAGAAAGTATTCTATGAATGCAGACTTATACTGCTACTGTGCACTGTGATTCTGTCCTGCGGTGAGTTTTCTGTCTGTTCTTGACAACCTGTAATGGACCTTTTGCATTGTTGCACCATGTCAGTATCACCATAACTACGCTTGCATCTGACTAAAAAATAATTCTGAAACATTTCCATGGTTTTATTTAAGAAAACTGATTAATAACAGTGAGCTTTCTTTTTATTCAAACCCAAAATTTCAGCATGCACATTTTCCATTTCAACAAACAGAAGATTATCCCGCTTGATGTAATGCTACAAAATGCTAACTACGCAAGTGTCGAGAGCTGTGAGGAGCTGGTCTGTGACTCATCACTTAAGCTGGGGTCTTTGTTCCCATTTTTCCTGTATCCAGCCTGATTGCGATTATAATGATTGGCTACTCTCACCGCACTTACCACTGTGCTGAGGAAATGGGCTGAGCACACTTTAATGGAAAACAAGCTGCGAGACTCCCACATTAGTTAATAGAGAACGAGAGAAACGAGTAGAAGGGAGTCCAAAAGATCAGATTTAACGGAAAGATAACAGGAGAGCCTTGCCTTTTAAACGGAAAGCCCAACCATGTTCAGGCACACAGACTTTCTGCGAGCAAACTGAGCAAAATATTTATTTGACAAAGGACAGTGAGTGTGAAGCTGCTAGGTGGGAGGAAAACAGGAAGATCACAGAGAAGATTCATGTATGTAGTGAAGGAGGAATAACAGAGGGTTTGTATAAGAGAAGAGGATGCTAAAGAGGCAAACCCTAAAGGGTGCAACCAAAAAAGAATATGCATTCTAATACCAATGTACTGGGATGAGGCTAATAAAGTGGTTCCCATTACCTACTTCACAACCTGTGTGCACACATCCAGAGCACTTCCCTGGAGAGAAGGGTCCGATAACAGGCATGTCCCTTAATACCTCAAATGAGTGACAATTCTACTGCTGCATATCTTCATGTGCCATGTGCCTGTAGGCAGCAAGAGATAAGGACCCCCCCCAACTACAGATTTACATGGGTAAATTGCTGTTATCCCCCCTCTAGCAAACTCCAAACTCACCAAACCAATGTTACCATGGCAGCCAGCTCCTATACATTGTAATTAGCTGGTTTAAATCCCCAAGGCTCGGACTAGCTGGAAACATCTCACTGCTTCCATAGATTAGGACAAGCACATTCACACACGGGGCCCGAAGCTACTCCCCCAGTCCACATGGTGAAACGCACAAGAGGTCACATCCAAGTGCAGACACACCTACTGAACACACCCGCACAAAAAAGATGCACCAACCAATGTTTTACAGTTCACTTCCCACATTCATGCCTGTGCTTGAAGCAGGTGTGAAGAGATCAAGTAAAGCTGTACATGGCCAACACACACACACACACACACTGAGCACAGTTACAACAGTAGAGCAGCTCCACTGTGTGGGCATCTGGTCCCCTCTGCGTTTGTTCGTGGGCATGTGCTAATGGAAAGTGTATCAAACCGTGCAGTGAAACAAAGGCGCTACAATGAGTAAAGCTATTAAAATGCAAGCGGCTGTCGATAGCCCTCAGGGCAGCCCTAGCAGAGACTGTAGTGTCTATTGCACTCCACGGCCCAATTAGAGGAATATGCTTCAGATTAAAAGCAGTGAGATTGATACACTTCAGGTGTATCGCAGAAGCAGCAGTGTGCAGCTCAGACAGGCCCTGTAAAAGCTTCAGATCACCATAATACCCTTTGTTGTTGGTGTAGGTTTAAAAAGGAAAGACTCACTATAGTACACATTTTGTGAAATAAAAAAAGAATTTGTAACAAAAACTGCATTCTTGAAACTAATTAAGCCAAAAGGCAGTTTTTCTAAAAGATCTGCTGGCTTACACGGAACATATATGTGGACGTGTATTGGAAACACCCTATTTTAAAACTGTAGTCAACTCCCTGCTGAATCATATTCTCGTGATTGCTTTAAAATGTCAAAAATCCACTTCCAGTCTGCCAAACCAGTGGGTACATATAAGCCTCACTGGTGTGAAAAAGCATACACATTGTTGCACCATATCCAACCAAACTTTTATGCATGTCTTTTTTACTTCCAAGCTTTCAGAGCTGCCGGGTTCTAAAACTAGACGCAGCTGGTTTAAACAAAGGGAAACCTAGGGAACTTAAAAATGAAGCCGACGAGGAAGTTGCACAAACTGCAGTTGCTACTTGAGGCTGCACTACCGTTAGATGTCAGTGTTAAAATGCCCAACTTTGTAGCATTTAAAAGCATATAGTTTTTGGCATCTATGGATAATTTTTGAAGGGCGAAAAGTTTTTATAACTCATCCAGCTGGATAATTGACTTTGGAGTGCAGCCACATTGATTGACAGGTGTCCTAACAGAGGCAGCTGGAGTTGACTGGCATCTTCAAGCAGGCCTCACTAAAGCTTTTCCCTGTGTCTGTGCTGCTGGTAACTTTAGGATCCCTTTGAGTAGATCATCCGCCTTGATATCAGTTTGGATTCGGGAGACACACACCATCTCTACTTTTAGATTAGGCTTAAAACTTTCTTTTTGCACAAAAAAAACATATAGTTAGGGATGGATCAGGTGACCCTGAATCCCTCCCTTAATTATGCTGCAATAGGTGTAGGTGGTTGGGGGATTCCCGAGACTCATTGAGTATTTCTTTTTCAGTCAACTTTCTCACTGAGTATGTGTTAATAAATCTCTCTGCATTGAATCATATCTGTTATTAACCTCTGTCTCTCTTCCTGTCTTCCTTCTCTCACCCCAACCGGTCGCAGCAGATGGCACCGCCCCTCCCTGAGCCTGGTTCCGCCAGAGGTTTCTTCCTGTTAAAAGGGAGTTTTTCCTTCCCACTGTCACCAAAGTGCTTGCTGATAGGGGGTTGTTGGGTTTTTCTCTGTATGTATTATTACAGAATCTTCCCTTCCAATATAAAGTAAGAAATCCATTATTGTACAGGTGTGTTACTGAGCACTAATTAGCCGATGTGTGTCTCTCTGTGTGACGTACGCTTATAGTTTACAGCCAACCTTTCATCCATATAAAGTAACTCCTGGCTTCAATTTAAAAAAAATTGTTAAAAAATGAATATGGAACTGTCAAACGCTAACGGTAAAGCTTCAAAATGTGGAGTCCAAAACCAATCTGTGGTTTAAACAGACCAAGCATTTAAAACATCTTGTGGGATAAAACCTTAATGAGCTTAAGCACAACACTTTATTAACAACATTGTTGTTAATAATAACAACAATGTTGAATTGTGAGAGTTTATTTGAAGTGAATAAACCAACCATGCATTTTTACCAGCATGTTATTAAAATATAAGAAAAGGTCAGATAACAATGTTAAAAAGTGCAGTTAGACTAAAAAGCTCACCAAGCACCAAAGATACTGCACAGTGGCTTTTTTTTTTAATCTTTAGTCATGACAAGTGCACCCTGTGGGATTTCATCTATTTGATGTACCACTGCAGTATTTTGCTAGAACAATGGCTGACTCTGGTCCAACTGCAGTACAATTTTACTTTTCAGAAACACTTAATTAAGTGAAAGAGCCTAACTTATGTGCATCATATACAAAAAAGCAGCCAACCACAATATCATGTTGAGGCAGCCTGTCTACCCCCAGAGTTGAAGCGTGACTTTAAAGAAAAATACCCACACAAGAGGGGGGACAAATAAAAAAAAGGAAGTCAGGCTATTTGAAGTGGGTCCCCGTAGGTTTCTGTTCTCCGCTCGTGCTCACCAACCATTACCCTTACTGCTTTATTTCTGCCAAGCTGTAAAAGCAAAAGCATGCCGTCCTGTTCTATCGCTGTGCATGAATGCAAATGCACAGACTGTACAGACAATGAGGCTAACCTTAGCGCTTGCTGTAGAAGTTTATTTTTAAAAGATTTCTATTAAATGTGACCCTGGAAAGAGTGACAGGACAGATAAGAGAATTTGTGGATGCAGCACGATGTCTGATAAAGTGAGGAGCGCACTTGAAGCGCAAGGCCATCTGGCACTCGGAGAGGACAGAGGCCTCGTCGATATCACTCCATTGATTTTGAGTTTGGTCCTTCTATAAAAGGTCACAATTAAGAGGTGGAACAAAAAGGAGGATAGTGATTTAAAAGATGGCCTTCCCACAGAAATCTGTAACTGTAATGATGCCAGTATTCTATTTATATTATTGAATGAGATTTAAAAAAGGTCACAGGTGAAACCAAATGGATAAAGTTATAGATATCTTAATTACAAATCATGGATCCACTATACAGTAACTTACATGTTTGCCTAATTTTCTCATAAAAGTACAAACCTACAAATATCTTAGAATCATATATTTGACTGTAATCCCTCCATCTCATCAGTTTAAATATCTTTTAAAAGATTTAATAACCCACCACCTGCCTGAATAGTACTGTTCTCCTAGTCTACTTTCGCCATGCTTCATTCTGGGTTATTTAATGACAAAGAGCCACTTGAATGGTTTCTTTGACTGTAACAGAAAGACAACTTCCTGAGGCCAGGAGGCCAACGCTTACTCTGGCCTTTAATTTTTAATGAAACAGACAAACACACACACGCGCGCAAACATGTAGCCAACACACACGCACCAGATACAAAGGACTACTTTTAAGGGTTTTACAGCTTCAGTCATACAGGCCAACCAAACACATACACAGCTACATTTTTATACATGGTTACAAATGTGCTACAGGCCCATTTAAGATAACGTGATCTGATATATGACCTATATGCATTCGTTTACCTGAGTCTGGCAGGGTGACTGGTTGGTGCTCGAGTGCATCCATCAGCTCTCTTTACTCATAATGGCTTCATCTCGCTTTCCTGTCTCCTCCTCTCCTTCCCTTTTTCCCCTCCTCTTCTCTCTTCCGCTCGACTACCCTGAATGCTTAATGATGGTCCCTGCCTTCCGGGAGCATGTAAACATGCCAGACGCACTATTGGCCGAGGCAGAGGAGTTCTTATGCGCTGATTGGCTGGGGCAAGCCAGGCATGGATGGCAGAAGAAAAACAGGTTGGTGGTTACCATAGCCCTACAGGATGACTGCTGTCCATAGTAACTAACACTAACACACACACACACACACACACACACACACACACACACACAGTCCTAGACCCTCAGGACATGGTGAAGGTCCCCACAGACACAGAACACAAACACACTCAGACACATGACACACCCTCTAACATCAAGCACAACAAAGGATTTCAGAGCTTGTGAAGATGGCACGACGCTTTGCAAACAGAACCTGGCTAACAATGTAATTTAACTGTTAACAGCTGGATAATGACTCAGTTTAAGCTTTCTGATGAACAAAAATAACATCAAAAGTCAGTTTAATATATGTTCTCGTTGCTCTTTGAATTGATTTTGGAGTTAAATTGAATATTTCAAAAGAAACAGCAAGAAATTGGGGGAAAAACACAAGCTTCCACTTTCTTAAATTTTTACTTAAAAAATGTATCAACACCAAAAGCTCCAATATCAACAAAATATAACAAGAGCTCCCAGTCTTTCCAGTCTTGTTGCTAGGTCAGCTATCATAGATTTTTGGTTTTTTTTCCATAAGGCACTTAAATATCGTGTCATTTGGAAAGATATGTTAAACCATGTCTCCTAGATAAACAAACATGTCATGTTCATAAACGGTATCAAATATGGACGTAACTTAAACTTGCATTTCATTTAACGACCACCAGGGGGGCAATAGCTGTGGTTGCACATAGACTTATGGTCTTATAGAAGTCTATAGGAAACAGCTGTAAACTCTTTGTTGCTGAGTTTATGGGCTCAGCCAGTATATCAGTGAGTTAGGTCAAAATGATCAAAATACATTACGTCAGTCTATCTGACATGTGTTTTGCAGAAATCGTGTTCAGGGACGAGGTAACATACTTAAGTTGTGCTATAATTAATCTGCCTTGTATATTCGCTTACAGTTAGATGACCTCCAATGCAGATATCATAGCTAACATAATGTAGAAGGTGCTTATATGCATGCTGAAAACAGTTATAAACTCTTGGTAACCAAAATGAAATGCACAGTTACGTGGAATAAAATTATAAGATTTATGAGTAAAGCTGGAAACCGTTGCGATGTAATACAAGTGCACAAGTCTGTTTTATTTATTTTTTTCTATGTGTACCTTTTTCTTTTTTAACCTTTAAGCTCCTATTAGAAGTTAAGATTTGACTTGAAGCGCAGAGCCAACCGCCAAGTTTGCACTTCAATCACCAGCATTTAAGAGTGAAAGCTCTGTAAGCTGAAACTCTGCACACAGAAAATAAGTTTGATGTCATTTCACTACTGCAATAAAAGCACTTGGCTGCTTTTCAGCTCCAGTAATCGATGGCTTCTTCGTTTCAGTTTGTTTACTAGATGTAAAAGAGCCACCGAAACACGCAACGCAGAGCAAAAAGCTTCATATATTATTCACAAGGTTGTCACTGAATGAACCCAGGCGGCCACAGTTACAGTGGAAACACCAGCTGGGTTACCAGTGAGTGAGCGAGCAGCTAGCGTTATGACACGGTGACAGATTTCCCCCCTTTGCTCCTTCCAGCTGGACTCACCTAAAAGGATGAGGTTTTAACCGTATCCATATTTTAAGGTTTCACCACTTCTTCACATTCACTCCAATCGTATATATCAAAAGTAATTCATCTCTCTTTTAGAACTGAGAACAGTATCCACATTATACATCATGTCCTCTAAAGTGGATCCTGACAAGGAGATTATAAATGTCTGCTAGATAAACGGTGAAACTGTTCTTTTCCCATTAATGTTTCCAGGATCCTATATTCAGACACCCAAACCAGGGTGGAACATTGTGCAACTGTTATGGAGAAGCTAACATGATGCCCCTTACATAAAGGCGCACTCTTGAGGACACCCAATGGGAGGAAGATGTTTGAACACAAAGCAGAGTAGCGGTTTACTGAAGAGGCAGTAGAGATGGCTGCATTACATAACAACAGTGCTTTTAGGCTGACTCAGATTCTTTCTTCCCTACTGTAAGTGTGCATGTGTGTGTGTGTCTGTGTGCGCATGTGAGAGAACAGCTCTAAATGCGTTTCTATAGCTACAGCACAGACTCATCCATTTATCAACATAATGGATGAGCTTGAACGGTAGAAAGAAAACAATGCAAGACTTCACATGAAGCACAGATGAAATTACACAACACGGCTCCACTCTTACCAAGCAAAACCACTTCTCTGCCTCCACTTTCAATGCACACAGAACGAGTGCACATCAGCGTGCTAGGAGCAGTAGTACCAAACAGTAGTATCTGAATTATTAATAATGCTCTGATCGGGTATTTATCTTTTGACTGTAGTCACAGCAGATTTATTGAAATGTAGTTATGAGTACAGTCTGATTTTAAATATCACAAAGGAACAAAGGCGACCCTGTTGCAGGTTCTTGAACCTGTTGCTGCACTACTTGTGACCTTTGCATCTGTTCAAGAATTTCTGCAATTAAAATGAAAAGCCCAGGCTCCAACCTTTTACCAACAATGAATGAATGTCATCCTCATAGTGAATTGGGGATTTAAGAGGCTTGCTTGGCTTGTATTGTGTAGTGTTCTCTCTGCAGTCACACCATAGCTGACGTGTTTGGAAACACTACCAGATCCCACTGATTTGGATGTGTTGCTGTTGGTATCGAGATCAGAGCTAGTGGCTATTCAAGCAGAGTGAGACTGAGAGCGAGAGAGCTGGGGAGTTTGGTCCAAATAGATTTGTAGGGAGTGATAAATGAGACATCCCCTGTTGTATTAACCTCCCCTATGAAATTCTACTGGGAAGCCATCCAAAATTACTTTGCTGAAGCAAGCCCTGTGACAACCAACTAACTGCTAACATTAAACACTTAAAGACAGAACTGGGACTGCTGTTGGCCAGCAGTGAAGTCCATCCATTACAGTTTATATGCTGCTGAGGGAAACCAGACAACAAGACTGACAGTCTGTGAAAACCCCGTTTGATCAGGGATGTGAGGGTTGGGTAATTCTGGGCTGATATAGATGTGTAAAAAGATATCAAACCTTTCATGTATTCAGGGATTTTGCAAACTATGGTGTTAGACAGGTATTAAAGCAGGCTGGAATAATGTGGATCAGTGCTCCTGCAACTTCATTTAATGAGTAATTAAATGGGATATGCAGGTTAACTGCATACTAACATTCACGCAAAGTTAGTAGAGCTGCAGGCAGAAGATCCGCTGTGGTGACCCCTAAAGGAAGCGGCAAAGAAGAAGACAACTGTCACCTGTCTGTTGTTTTCTCAAGAAACTGAGCCTACAACATACACTTTAGAGTCAGCTAATATAATTCTCTTTTATGTGCGGTGTTTCTGTGGAAACCTATTTGAGAGGAATCTTCAGCATCTGAGACTCGGTGTATGATTAGTCAGGAAAGGCAGCAGATTACTATCACCAGCAACATGTCATTTATTACTATCCACAAGTAGTGGCAGCAGAAATGAGAGACTGTGTAGCCCATTTAACCCTCCACAAATAGCCAAATGGCCCACCATGACTCACACGGTAATATTTTTATAAGGTTTGCTGGGGCTGAAGTGACAGGATGTACCAAAAATGAGAAAAGATTTTTAATGCTCCCTCAGAGCTGCACATAAATTTGAGCCTTCCTCACTGCGGATTATGAAAATCATTTTTGACATATGTGCATGTCCGTGCACGTGCCACATCTGCTTTGCCAAGCCAAAATGCCCGTTTTCTAGCCATTACGTAATCTGGCTTTCCTTTGATGTTCCCTTAGCAGCACGTGGAACCAAAGCGAGCCAGAGACAAGTCTAGCTAATACTCTGAAGGTTACAGTGCAGGCTGGCAGCGAAGCAGAAGTCAGAGACCGTGTGCCACTCAGGCTGTGGAGGAGATAGTAACACTACAGTTCAGAGCTTTCTGTAAAAGTCAAAAAGAGGGAAATTATAATAGACCAGTGGTTGATTCAGAGATACGTCCAGAGTAAGTGTGCAAAAGGTATATGGATTGATTGGTGGATTATTAGCCTTATGGGCAACATAAGGGCGTGCCTGCCTATTATTTCATGGCAGCTGGGATAACTCCAGCCCTGAAAAAGCAGTTAAGGACATATATGGCTATGACTTCTGTTTAAATAATGAACAAAAAAAAAAAAGAATTCGCTACTGGATTTATTTGTTTCAGGATACAAAATGAGAAAAAACTGTTGCAAATTAAAAATGCCCTGGCACACAGAACAGTGAAAAACACATTGTAGGCCCAATTAGTTTTAATTAAGGTTTCTAAAACATCTACATTTGCATTAGCGGTGCAAGTGTAGTGTAATTAACCAGTTGGTGTAAATATTAGCAAGCTTAATGAAAAGATTTTGGCCTATGCATGCTGCATGTGAAACTCAAGTTCATTACTGTCCACTCTGTTTCTTTGGTTTAGTCACAAGCATCTGGAAAGTCCACTGATTAAGTTGTGTAACCAAGTTTGAGGGTACGGTTTTTAAGAAACCGCTAGGCCACGTGGCTAATCGAAGAACAGTCCTATTTGATATTGGAAAGAATAGACGGATCTAAAACTAGGACAAACTAGCACAGAAAAAAGTGAGCACCTATGCATCTGTGTGTCAATGGCACAGAGTTTCAACTGAAGCAACTAAGAAATAATCAGTGATCACCAGTGTGATCTGCAGTAGTGGGCTAACTGACGGAGTAAAAGGGGAGTTAAAGACAGAAAATGGACACAGCAGCAGCAACAAAACGCTTCTGAAATCAGATCAGAGGTAGAAGAAAAACCCTTTTACTCTGCTGATGATTACATCAACGTGATTATAAGAATCTGTGAGGAGCACATTTGAGACCGTCCTAATCAACCAGATTAGGACGATAGGAGGAAAAACAAGTAAAGAGGTGGAAAGGGTGAGAGTTTTGTTGAAGTAACACACACACACACACACACACACACACACACACACACACACACACACACACACACACACACACACACACACACACACACACACACACACTCCAACCAACAGCCGTCTGGGAGTCTACCACTTATACTGCTGACCGAACAAATGGATGACTGATGAGAAGTCTGAGCTGGTGATTCTGTTCATGTGCTTACATTGATGTGTGCGCAAAAGTTCTCTGTGCAGCTTTTATTACATTTAGCTTGCTTAGTCTGCGTATATGTAGGTTTGTGTTTTATGACTTTCATTATTAGCAGAATATGTAGTGAAACAGAGATGCCTGTGGAAAATGCTGTCTCAGTGAGCTGTGGTTCACTCGTGCAGCTGAACAGAAAGACTTCAGCCTCTCTGGGGACAACGTAGCTGTGGCTTCCAGCATCCACTCCGCTTAGGAGAGTTAAGGATGTGTGGTCACTGCTTAACACAGTCATTAGCACAGTTTCAGAGGCTGAAGAGAAAGGGCAATTAGAGCCATGTGCTTAGTAATCCACTGACAGGCAACAGAGGGAGCTTCAATACTAATGGTTTAGGGCAGGACTGGGTCATCTTTCATCATTAACAACCAGGTGTTTGTCACACAAACAGAGCTATTGTCAACTTGTGTTGCAACCTTTTGTAACCAAGTGGTGTAGTTGTATTAAGGAAGTATATAACCATTTTTGTAAAAATTTCAAAGTAGTGGTCAATTCCCACTTCCCTTATCAGAAAAAAAAGGGTCAGCTCAGCAGCCACACAGGCACACAAAGAGTATGAGGTGGATAAAGGGCAGGTGGAAATCAAAAGGATGATGAACTGACAGGTGCATAAAAAAAAAAAAGAGGATTGTGCCCTTTTCACGAACAATAGATCATAATAAAGCCCCGTTTCAATGCTTTTGTGATGGTAATAACCTGTCTGTGTGTACACATGCAGCCTCATACAGAACTTGAAATGTGTTAAAGCACAATGGGTGTTAAATTCAGATGAACTCTGTTAACCAAAAATAGCAAACGTTAGAATAGTATAGAGCTATAGTATAGTATAGTATACTGTGCTGTCCCTGCTTTATTCCCCATCAACACACTTTGGAGACAGGCTTGCTTTGACAAATCTTTATAGCCATCGTGTTTAGATTTTAGTACGTACATTGTTCAAATCTAAAATCAAATCAAATAAAACTATATGCAAGTCCAAGAAAAACGGCTTACAGCATTTTATATGTAACACTTTAACATATTTGTTTTTCGGCTCCATGCTGTAGTGGTCAACATGTTTGACTTGCACACAAATGATCCTTTTTGACATCAGGGGGGGAAAAACAACAACAACAACAACAAAAAACATAAAAACACAAATACACACAGCCTCAGGAGGTCTGGTCTTAGTGTTAGTCCTTAACCCATAAAATGGGATGCTGCATAAGGAAGGGCATAAATAAGTACTTTACTAAATCAAACAGGTCACTGTTGCATCCAATTGGGAAAAGGGAGCAATAATATTTGTTTTAAGCTTTTCACTAGCCATCTCAACCCACAAATGCACCTTCCACACTGAGCTAGAATTAGCTGATAGCTCTACCCTGCAGGGAGAGAAAAAAGAAAAGAAAGGCAACAGTCAAAATGCTAAACTCTAGACTTCAACACAGTAGCCCAAAAACCAGTGAGTTAAATAACGAGACTATATACCCACAGATTGGGTCTCAGCTTTAGCGTACATACACAAGAGTGGCATTTAGAGCAGGGCGATATGACCAAAAATATTTATCACGATATACATTTGAAAATTTGCGATAACGATATAACTGACGATATAATTGACACTAGACAAAATACTTTACAACTCCACAACTTTATTAGTGCAAAAAAAAAAAAAAAACATCAATGTATTTTCACTTAAACAAGCAGCTGTTTTTTGCATTAAAGTTATATAAAAGTTTAACAGCGCCGTGTACATAAAATCGTTTCGAGGTCAGTAAACACAACCATAATTCAAACATAAGGCACACGGGATTATGAGGGGCACTGTCGATTTTCAGAAAAATCAAAGGATTGATTCTTATTCTCCGTCGCCACCATGCTTTACCCATATTCTATCGCAATATTTTATTTTCTTATAGTTGCCCAACTTTATACCGGTATTACCGTGAACGGTATAATATGGCCCAGCCCTAGTGGCATTCATCTTCTCGAGCTCTTGGCAGGAACGCAAAACGTGTCTTTCTGAAATAATCTAACAACTCTTTAAAGTCTCTCTAAAAACAAACAAACAAAGCTGATCAACATGATATAAACTATGGGTAGTCTACTTGTAACACCACAGCTTGGCATTTACGTTGGTATTACTCATTTCCTCATCACATCAAGTTAAAAGGAAGCCCAAAAGCCTTACAATAAAGTACCACACCTTAAATTTGTGTGATACCCAAAGAGAACCACATGTGCATTGCAGTACATTAACAACATTATCACTAATGCATAAATACCTTCACTGCCAGTAACTACTGCAAGGTCTCACTTAAGTATCTAATCAACAGCATCGAACAGAAACCACGTTTCACCTTTCTGTTTTTCAGCATCTTTATCACACCCCCAACCCCATCTCCATCAGTCTTTCCTGTTCACACCATGTCCGCACATTAAGATATAGTAACAAAAGTGGCAAAAGACAATTCTCAAAAGGCTATTTCATGCACCCAATACACCTAACACACACACGCGCAACACCTCAACAACACACAAACAGCTGTGACTGCATGGATGTGTGTACTGTTGCAAAGAGCTTCACACAGCCTCTGTTCTAAATTACAACAAGCAAAAACATAGTTCGTATTCACTTTATGTAAATCATCCAAGCGCAAAAAAAAGGAAAAAGGAAAAAAAACAATCCATGGTCAGACTAATTTAGGTGACAAACTAATGGGAGCAGTTTTGTCTGTTTCATTAATCGACATCGTAACCTGACAGCTGCTCTCATGCAGTGTACAGTACGACAGGGGAGACTACATCGCAGCATAAAGACTACAATAAGGAGTGGTTTAAAAATTCAGCATCAGACAGCTTGTGTCCTCGATAGGATGGAACATAAAGTTCTACCTCCAGGTTGTAAGCATGACTCACTCTGCCTCACACTATATAATCCCTGGGCTTCCCCATGCTTCTATGATTACTGGCCAGCAGAAAGCCTGACGGCAGTGGGCATGAGTTGTTGCCACTAAAAGAAGTGTGTGTGTGTGTGTGTGTGTGTGTGGTGGCCTTGGGTTGAATGCCTTGTTATAGACAGCCATAATAATGCACACTAATTGGAAGTCCGGAAAATGCAAAGTGTTCCCTGTGTGCAGATCGCTGGGGCTGTAACACGAACGGGCAGCGGATGAGATAGAGAAGAGGGGGGTGCAGGGCAAAACACGGAGAGGTAAAGCGCACAGATAAATGAGAAGTGATGAGTGGAGAGGAGTAAAGTGATGGAGGAGAGGTACGTACTGCTGTAAAGGGTGTCGATCCAGGAGAGCCGGGGCAGGCCGCGAGCACTGAGGGGCTCCATCCTCTTTTCCTCTCCCCGTCTCAGTCGCTCTCCCTCTTTCTTATGTCTTCAGTTCTTCTCTGCAGCTGCTTTTTGCGTTGCCTCGCTTCTTTTCTCTTATCCTTGAAACGCAGCCTTCATCTCGCTCGGAGAAGCAAGAAAAACCATTTGGGGGAAAAATGTCAGAAGGCACCCCGGGGTCCAACAGGCTGACAAGCAAGAGAGCTGAAGAAGGAGCGAAAGACAGAGGTGTGCGTCTGTGTGTGTGTGAGAGAGAAAACAACAGGCTGGAGACGGACACCGCCGACCGTTGCTAGGGAAAGGGAGAAGCACTCATTCTCTCTCGCTCTCTCTTTGGCTTGCTCTCTCACTCCCACCCACCCCTCCTCTCTCGCTCTCCTGATTCTGCGTGAATGCCTCATCAGCCTCACTCGCTGTCTCTCTCCCTGTCTCTCTCCCCCCCAGTGTCTTAGCAGCGTGTAGAAGCCGGAATTGAGAAGCCGTGCCTAATGACTGAAGCAGCGAGGTTTGCGAGATGTGAATCAACTGACAAAATCTCAGTTTCTCTCTTCATAAATGAAACCACTAAACCCACTAAAATCCAAAGTTGCTTTCACGATCTCCATCTCTCCTTGCGCATTAGGTTAGCAGCTTTTTTCTTGCATGTAGATACAATTTGCTTACTCTGACTTTGTTGAGCACATCGCAGCTTGAATTTTTTATCTTGTTCTTTAAACGTAGGTAAATGTTACTCAAGTTTTAAGAGAACTCTGCCTAAGAAAGTCAGTATTAAAACAATGTTGCAGCATGAAATGCTAAGATCAAAAAACATCTTTGTGTCAGGGGTTCAGCAAACATCCTAAATAGCCTATTGTTAGCCTATTTTATAACTGCTCAGACTGAGGCTTTTTCTAAAATATAGAGGAAACATATACAGCCAAAGAGAAACCACCCTTCAGGAAAAAAAAACTGGGTTATCTTCCCCTGATAAAAGTTTAATGTTAAATCCACTGTGTGGTTATGTTTTGTTAATATAGCAATAACAAAGGTAAGTATGAAAGGTCTTTCTGTGGTTTTATGAGCCAAACTAGTCGTAGCTGTACTACATGATGAGTTCAAGATCACAGCCGCTTGGCTGGGACGCACAATTCACACTTTGTGTGAAACAGAGTCAGTCATTTAGTTCAGAGAGAGAGAGAAACCGAGAGAGTGGCGGGTTCACTTGTCACGGTTTAAGCTAGTTCTGTTCCCGTGGCAACGAAGAACATGAAAGCAACGCACACATGTGCATGTGCTGTGAAAATGTGCCTGCATACTGATGCTGTGTATAAGACGATATAATACAGACTCTATGATAGATGGCAATAGAAGAACCATGGAGCCGGTCTACTGTGTGCATCACCAGGAACAATAGCTAAAGAATATTTAGAATAAATGTCTGGAGCTCAGCCACAGCTGAATTTTTGAGGACTGAAGCAGATGCATAGGGACTAAATAGTTCAAAGTTATTTTGAGAAGTTAAAAGGATGGGGTCAACGTTTATTCACTTTCCCCCACTGTATCAGACTAGTTAAGGAATGTAAAGTGAGAAACCACTTAACTCCACCCTACTACCTGCTCCAGTGTTTTAGAATAAATGACGGTGACAAAGAAATTATAGCATTTTATTGCATTACAACCCAAAAAGAAGTTGGCATTTTCCACAATAGTGGCTGGGCTCTAGCGCAAAATCCAGGAAATCTTAATTTTTCAATATGCAATTAAAAATGTCATGCTGTGCTTTATTGATTTTTTTTGAAATTAGCAGGCTTTAATGGGCACATTAGCACATTAGGTCTCCTGTTGCTCCCTGTTCCCAGAAAGAGACCTGGCAGCATTGCCGCACAGCACAATTCCTCTTCATCAGGCCCAACGCCCGGCGAGTTTATTAAGGCATGTGCTACATAGGAGGCCAATCATCGGAGACGAGCATCGTGCCAGCGACAACAAAGCCTGATATGAAACGCTCCCCTCAAACCTCAGATCTCCTCCCCCTTCATCCTCCTCTAACCAGCATGGGGGAAGGAAAGATGGGAGGGTTGAGAGGCAGAAAAAAACTTCAATTAGGACACAAAGGCTGACAGGAGGAACCCCACAACTGCTCCCTGCCTCTTCCCCCAACCTCTGCAGGCAGAGCACCTGGCCCCGAGCTCTGCTCTTTGTTAGTCTACAGCACGTGTATGTGCCAGCTGGAGGGAACGTACACGAGTTAAACGACCTGGCATCCCATGAGCCTGTCTTGGTCGTGTGTGTGTGCACGTGTGTGTGTGCGTGTCTGTCTCAAGGCATTTAATGTATTCCTGCATGTGTTAATCTACATCAGGGTTATTAATGAATATAAATGTGTCATTGTGATGGTGGGAAAGCACACAGGCGTGACAAAAACCACACACAAACTCAAGGCGTACACGCACAAAACATGGGATTATGTAAAGGGAAAGCCAAGCGGGCAGAGAAGAACACGGGGCTGGTGAGTGGCACTTCATCAAATATAGATTGATCTACTGTACAGCCTTACACCTCCTTTGTCTTAAATCTGGGCCAACAGAGACAGACACACAGACACACACAGATGATTGAGGGTTTTGAAAGCAAATCTGCCCGCCTCCTCTTTCCAAATACCTCATCGTTCAACGGGGATAGCCAAACAAAGAGAGCACACATGCCATGCTCAAACACACAAACTGTATTTACACCAAACTGCGTGTTCTGAAGACATTCTGGAGCTTCACAAAGCTACATTTAGAAAATA
The DNA here is from genome assembly GCF_965226115.1 of Aulonocara stuartgranti. Taxonomy (NCBI): domain Eukaryota; kingdom Metazoa; phylum Chordata; class Actinopteri; order Cichliformes; family Cichlidae; genus Aulonocara; species Aulonocara stuartgranti. The sequence continues at coordinate 23,629,416 of NC_138946.1, forward strand.
TGAATAAACAGTCAAACTGTGTAATAAAAACCCATTAGTAACTGTCTCTGAACCCTCCCAAACACACACAATTTCAGTCTCTTCAAAGTTCAGCACGTCAACAATGCATCGTTCTCTATAAAGGTTAACTTTCAACAGCAGTCCTCTACTATGTGTGTGCGTGTGTGGTTGCTGGACAAGATCTAGATGTAAGGCACTCATATTCTTTAGTGTATCCACATAGAGATACACACTTTTTCTCCTCAAGACAGATCACGGATTGTGTTGGAGAGACACGATGTTCCTTTGTGTCACAGACAACATCTACTCAGAGTTTCCCCTTAATTGGACACTTTATTTAAACAATTACATGCTTGTGTGTTACAAAAGGCCACACATCAGTAGCCAGCACAGCATGAAATGTAGACCATACAAAAAAAAACTGGATATTTAAAACAGAAAAAAATCAATCTTTGCTTTTGATTAGGTGTGTCATCCCACTGTGAGCTAATGTGAACAAAGGACACTGGATGTGGATGTGTACTGTGTGATACTCACAGGCATATTTAGGCCCTGCAGAAATCAATGGACACGCATCTGGGACAGCTTTTAACAGCTTGAACTGAAAGTAAGCTTTATAGACAGCTATTACAAAACATCAGAGAAAGCTGGAACTCAAAGTGGATAAAAAGCAAAAATTATGATGCTTTATCAAATTTAAAAGCTCCTAAAACATCACACAGCATGTCCTTTGAGTATACAACTGCACAATTAATTTCTTAATCATTCCAAAAGGTCTGCTGTAATCACGTTTAAATTTTTCCTTTATATTTTGCTTGGTTCGGTGTGTAATCACAACAAGGCTCTAACTAACAAGAACCTGATAAATCCCAGCTTCCATAAAAAGACACGATGATGCATTTATTTTATTCCCCATTTTGTGACTGTTGTGTTTCCTGCACTTCACTTGAAATTTCAACAAAGATTTCCTGTCATGAAGGAGGAAGTCGCTGTGGTCAAACTGTGGTGTATTAGAGTGTGAGTGCGTAATTTGGCGGCACAGCATCCCACCAGCCAATCAAACTGCTATCCACTCCTCTCCCACCCCTCTATTCTCCCTTTTCTACCCAGATACCCCTACCCCACCTCACTCTACCAACCCCAACCATATCCACCCCTTTCTGCTCTTCGACCCCGACCACAGGCCTGCGGGGGTGACTGGGTGGAGGTGGCAGCGTCTATGTGTGTGCACCTATGTGTGTGTGGTGCTACTCTTTCCCTTCAACCCCACTGGCTAACCACGGGAACGCGAACTGGCTGATGAAAATAAATGAAAACAATTTTTTTTTTAAAAAGAAGAAGACGAGGAGGACCAGGGTGGGAGTCTAAACCCTTCAACATCCTGATTGTTCAACAACCCCCCCACGCCCACACTTCCAGCATTCTTGGTTGATGTACATACGTGAGTGGGGCTGCGCACGCAGGAAGCAGACAGCTGTGTTTCCAAATAAGTGAATTCAAACAAGCCTAATGAAGCACTGGAGCAAAACACACCCCACAAACATATAAAAAAAATTTTTTGACAATAAGCACGGATGGAATTGGTGACATCAAAGCGAAAATATTCACTGAATTAAAGTGAACTCTTCTTCCAAATCACAGAGACTCTCTAAGTGGAAGCAACAATGATTCACATCTACAGATTAACTGCTACACACACACATTATATTAGAATTTCACTGCAATAATGTCAGCATTTTATTACCGTTAAATTAGTTATGATATATATGGATATAGATGCCAATCAATAAACTCCACTACAGTCGTCTACACTGTAAGGAAGTCCAAACATGCTCCTTGGAGACTGATGATGACATTTTCTCGAGATGTGTGTTTTCCCCACAAATCCCTTTGTTTTGGGGGTTGGGGGAGATGGCAGCAGGGACGAGCAATGACGATGCATTATTAAAAAGCCCCGAGTGCAGCACTGATGAATGTGCGTCTATTAAATGAGAATGTCTGAGATCATTGTTTTATTATGTGTTACTGTCTGCTGGTCGCTTTATTTTGAAGTAAAATCGAGCGCAAAAATAAGTCATTTGTCTCTCAGCCGTTGTCATGATCACTGCTTTTTTCTCGGTCCAGCAGCTCAAGGTTTTTACCAGTCCTGAAATATGGTCAGAGTCATTCATCCAACACTGTTCTTTGACTCCATTCCTGCTCCCTCTGTGCTCCATGAACGTGTGTTATTAAAGTAACACCAACTCTTAACAGCCTTCTATCCAATTCACAAAGCTTTTGCCTACACACACAAAAAAAGGCAACAGAACGTGTGTGTGTGTGTGTGTGTGTGTGTGTGTGTGCGCATCACAGCATGTGCTTTGGCAGGCGAGATCCACTGTCACCTCATTTGTCCTGGATCTCATCTTTAACTCCTCCACCATCCAATTATTTGGAACGACAGTGTCTAGCGTAGACCCCTGTGACGTGTGTGTGTGTGTGTGTGTGTGTGTGTGTGTGTGTCTGTGTCTGTGTGTGCTGTGTTAACCCATTTATGATAAGATAGAGCTTCCTTAAATACAATCCTTGGCATGTTTGTGTCAAGGAGACAGGAAGAGAAAGGGACAAAGAGATGTGTGTGTGCGAGGGAAAGGCTGTTTATCTGGTGTCTGTCCAATCACAGCTTGATTGAGTTGATTTCCACATTGACCTCAATAGATCAAAGCGAATTCAGCTGGCATAGGATGAATATGCTCTGCTGCTAGTGCGCTCTCTGTTTCACTCTCACACTCACTCTAACACACACACACACACTCACTCTAACACACACACACACACTCACTCTAACACACACACACACACTCACTCTAACACACACACACACACACACACGCGCGCAGTAAAAACACATGTGGATTTATGCAGTTTGCAGATCATTAGTGGTTATTTCCCACATATACACAGGGAGCTTATTTTATGTGTGAAACCATCCCAATGAGGTGACAACACAACGCTGCACAATAACACAGTTTGCCTGTTTGTTTGTACTCGACAAACCTAACTGTTGCTTAAGTTATGCCGACAAAGTGCTAAGCCACCATCGGGTTCGCGGTAACAAAGACTAAAAGCACACGAGAGCGTGGAAAGAGAGAACAGTAAAGAAATCTAAATTAAGAACTACTGCACTCTAGTGTTTAGTGTCGGTCAACACAAGCTAAGACACCCAAACAAAGACCTTCACTGTGCACACTGGATGGAAATATTGTATGAGAAAATAGCTGGGCGTGTATTTGTTATTAGACTGTGTCAGACAAACTACTGAGTCTCAAGTTTGAGCACAAACCCACTTGAAATCCCATCACTTTAAACCTCCGCTCATAACAGTATCTTAAGATGGCACTCCTGCAATTTAGTGTTCCCCATAAAACTTGGAAGACTCACAGGGGGGACGTTAACAGAAGAACAGACAAAATCAAAACGAGAGAGATTGAAATATCCGTCAGTATCAGTCAAGCTCTTAAAAAGCTGGGACCTACAAGTTTCTGCAACAGTAAAAAGAATATCAGCTGAATACCAATCTAAGGATTAGTGTATTGTTTTGTATCATACCTGGATATATGACAGAATTACAGGAGCACTGCTGCAGTGCCACAGGACCTGTCAGAAATATGACTGGCTCCTAGTAGTACACCAGGATTAAGCTTCAGAAGGGATGTTGGGATGATTTTTATAACTGTTTTCAGCTACAAAGCAGAGATTTACCATTTCCAATGAAGGAGAATGAATGAATAAATGAACGGAAAGTAAAAGTACTGTGATTCTAGACTGTGTGTTGCTTGCTTATGTTCTGAAAAGTAAACCTGGTCAACCAATGAGATGTGAGAAACATGACATTATTTTCACACGATAGCTGATTTTAACAGTGGATGCAGTAATACTGATAATGGATACTGTCTTTCGCCACTAGCTCACAGACATAAATACATAAATAAATACTATAAATACAATTTCTAAAACACATTTGATTTTATTGTTACATAAAACTGCATATTGGACAATTTTTAAAACTTGATGTAAAACAAGTTAATCAATTTTATGATTTGTTTTGCATTATCTGACCAAAAGTGACCTCTTGCATTGGTCTACCATTATGTATGCATTCATAGGCTTTATGTAGACCCTCCTTCATTTATGTTTCTTTCAAACACTAAAGGCAGTCTTAAAAATTTGATACATCTCAGCATATTATAACCTGCAGACATTGCCTTGATGAGCTCTGCAGATTCAGCATTACTTTCACTTGAATCATTAAACAAAGCAAAACCATTAAGATCACAACCTTATAAAAGAAACACTGCTGCTGTTAAAGATGCCCACACGAGGGTGCTGTAGCCATCTAGTCCACATCCAATGGACCACCTCCCACTGGTGGGAAATCCATCTAGCATTAGGTCTCATGCAGCATACCCAGATATTCAGGTTTTTACATTCCAGGGCACTTTTTGTAGAACCAGGGCAGGTACTAAAAAGTGAACCAGCATTTTTGGAAGCTATGAGGTGTTATCAGTGGTTCACAACAACCTACTGCATTCTGTCAAAGAGAGATTCAAAAATCAAGGAAAAATTCAAAATGTTAGGTGTCTGCTGCTCCATAAAGCTGCATAAATACAGCTACTGATACTGTGCAGCAGAGCTGAGTGTGCTTGATGGTTGAGCTTCTGAAAGCTTTGTTATCTAGTTTGCACTCCCCCGGAGTCAGGTTAACAGTATCATCAGGATAGAGTACACCCCCCCACACACACACACACACACGAGAAGAAACCAAAGAGAGAGTGAAAGATGCTTTGTAGAACAGTGGCAGATCTCTCTCCATTCATCCTGACAAGTTTGTTTTGTTTATTGATAAATGCATGGCCAGAGAACAAGCCCTGACACACATTTTTGTACCTTTCTGCTTCAACTGAAAAATGAAACAAACAAATTATTATTAGCTGAATACACACTGGCATTGAGGTTTTTAGGATTAATGAGGACTCATTACGCTCTTGTTTTGCGTTTCATATGGTGGAGGATTGCAAACGTGGACAAGTTTTAAACAGCGAGGTCAACATGTGTGCAAGTAAAACTTCTGAGCCAAAGACTGTGCTCTGCCATGCCGGGCACACAGCTTCACGCAGTAAACTGTGATGCTGTAAGCACAGCAGCCCCACCCATATTATATTTCGCTTTTATGAGGGGCAGCCAATCAAAAGATTGCAGGCTTAAAGGTTGGGTGAAGTGAAGAGCTTATTTCAGACAGTAGATGAACTGAGAGAATGTACAAACAGCCAGCAAAAGATATTGATCATTTCCAAGAGCAATTCATGCAAAGCTACTTTCAAAAGGGGCCTTATTGAGGGTTACTATGCACAAAAGCACAAACTGTCCACACAAAAGGAAAGAGTCTAATAAATACAGATTATAGGTTTCATTAGTTTTTTTGAGTTTTTATTGGTTTTTAAAGTCTACTTTAAAGGTAACTATCCATCCATCCATCTTCATCCGCTTTATCTGGGGCCGGGTCGCGGGGGCAGCAGCCTAAGCAGAGAAGCCCAGACTTCCGTCTCCCCAGCCACCTCCTCCAGCTTATCCGGGGGATCACCAAGCGAAGTGAAAGCCCTCCGCCACTTGGCTGCACCTAGAAATCCTGTCCATAAAAATTATGAACAGAACCGGAGACAAAGGGCAGCCCTAAATTTAACTACTTGATCTAATTTACTTAATTTATTGTTTTTTCACAAGTTTGAATGTGTAGTTTCAGTTAAGTATAATAACTTTGGTACATGTTAACTTACTTAATTTTACGCTTGAATAAATCAATCCCTACTTCCTTTTTGGGGGGGCGTGTTTTTGTTTGCATACAAAAATTTTGTATGCAGGAAATCCCAGTATAATAGGGCGTGTTGTGTGAGAAAAAATGCGCCAACAAGTGATCGTTACGCATGAGAACACAGCATGAAAACTCAACAGCACCAACAGGACACCAGGTTAAAGTCTCGTCAATATAGAAAAATCATGGCAAATGTGGAGTAACGAATAAAATAACTTACAAAAAGGAAAAAGAACACAGTCAAGGAAAGTTACACAATTAGCATGGCCTTAAATGAAATCCTTGGAGCAAACAGCGCTCTCAGTGACGTGCTCTCAGTTCCTTTGCCAAGACCTTGCGGCTAAAAGAGTAATTATGACAGAGCCCCAACAGACAGCGTCTGATTCTTCAAGACTGAACCAACAGCCTGAATAAAGCAGGAGGAGTGATCCTCCTCCAGGTATAATGCTACATCGACTCCTTTAACCACTGACCCGCAGGTTCTGGGTATCTCGGGTTTCACAGCGACACTTTATACCCAACAGAAGCCACTCCTGTGACTTAAGAGTAATTCCCTCCGCACCCCCTCACGTATCTCTACCACGGACTTTGCATTCCTGGCAAATGCTGTGAACGTTTAGATCAAGTGGTTTCAAAATGCAAAGCGTTTCACCTGCTAATTGTCCATCTGTTTCCATCTCCGCTCGGCAAGAAGAGGAAGCGAAAGTGATGACTGTGGAAAATGATGTCCTTAAGAAACTACAAACTGAGAATCTGGGTAAAGGTGTATTAACGCTGTTGCACTTCAGTGAATGCCAATGTTTCTATTCATTTTTGGTGTGCAGCTGAAAACAAACAAATGCCTTGAGGTCACAGGAGGAAACAACCGATTGGGGTTGGGGGATGGGAGATGCAAGTTTGGGTCATGAGAACATGTCCTGGCAGGTGAGAAGGCTAAAAACCTCCTTATTATTGAAGTCTATGAAAACACGCATATATTTTCAGGTTTAAACAAGGATCCCATCTGACACAGTAACACCATCAACACGAGGACTTCGCACACCAGCAGGTTGAATGTAACAGTGTTTTCACAGCTCTATTATTGTCAACCTACATATCTGAAATTTGGAAGTGGTTACTGAAAATTATATTCTCATAACATGCTCACTAAACTGTGGTAATGCCCTGCTATAAAATAAAAGAGGGCAGACCACATATGTCGCTAGTCCATTTACCAGAAACTAAGCTTTCTAAACATGTGGTTATGAGATGTTGCATGCTGAAAAAAGGAACATTGTTTTCTCAAGTTTTGTTCTCCCTTTTAGCCAAAGTCCAAGTCTGCAGACGTCTTCTGCATTTAGCTTCTGTGTGCAACATAGGATTGTGAAAAGGGGTATCATTTACAAGGTAGAGTCCCTCAATTTCCTGCTTCTGCTGGATTAAAACTTGACAACTACACAATACACCCCGCTCACTGCGAATGAGTTCACACGTAAAAATACCCTGATGCCACACGGCTGGTGCACAAATTATGTCAAGACTGAAAGAGTGATAAAATCTGACAGTCTGTGTGAAATCTCTAATAAACTAACTGATAAATTCAGTTAAATATGTACAACTGTAAAAAACAGCCAAACTGGTGTTCAGTCTAACATAATAGAGCATCACAACTGACTGTAGTTTGAAGGATGTTGTGTTCTGCACCTGTTAATAAAGTTTAATCAATAAACACAATATAAATTATAACTCACTTACATCGGTATTCTTGCCTTAATCTTTAAGCACTTATATTTCATAATGCATTTTCCATTTTATGCTAAACGTCACGTTTTTACAAGCAGTGGTGCTCGTGCTGATTAAAAAAATAAAAAACGGAATTAGGGTAATATGGATTTTTCTTCATAGCAAAGTTCGGGTCATTACATTATTATAAGCACATATAGTAGCGTTACACCACAGCTGAGCAACAACAAGCTTCTTACTAGTTCACGTCCCCAATATTTTAGCCCTTTAAACTACCTCAAAATCTTTAACATCATCAAGTCAAAAATCTCTAAAAGGTCTGATTATAAAATAAAACCTCATGTATTGATCCCACTCAGGGGAAATTTTTGGCATCGTGAAATAAAAACCAGGCTTCTATAAACGGATCTGCAAAGTTTAGCTTTCATTCAGAGCAAATGGAAAGTGAAACACATTTCACAGCAATTCTTCTTTGGTTTTTGGGTCACTTCGTTCTATCAAACTACAATTCACACTACATAATGTCTTGGGTTTTTTTTTTCTTCGTTTTTTTACTTATTATTTATGTGTAGGAACTGAAAGCAGCAGTCTCAACAGATTACATAACTTGCACCAGGATTCAGAGAAGTGAACATTAAGTACCAGGCTGACAGCGTTTTAGAAGCATGCAGGGCTCTGTGGGTCCATATGCACCCTGGTGTCTTACCACATTCACACACACCACACTGGGGTCTCCATGGCAGCCATATCTGTCAGCCAATCATAAGTGACCTGCCTCTGAGTGTCTCTGATTTTAGATTTAGAGCAAGTTGGGTTTTTTTGGTTTATTATTGTTAATAAAAGAGTGGCGCTGTTTCTATGTCAGCATGCAAATCGCACCTATATTATGGTAAGACTGATGAGAGATAGAAATGCATCAACGGTTTGTTTGGTTTAAGCCCACCCCCACCCCCCTTTCAGATGACACAAATTCTGTTTAAATGAAAGAGATTAGAGAGAACGATTAACACATATCTGGTGCTCTTACTCGAACCCTACAAAGTTAAGTTATGGAGAAAAACTGACACTGGAAAGCTTGAATCTAGTTTAAATGTAACCTGTCGTTTCTTTACCGATGAAAAACTGCAATATAAAGTCATTTTAAACACAACTGGGCAATTTCCTTGGAAAAACTCTTGAATTAGCAGGATTTTCTCTTCTTATTTACCATAGGTGGCAGTAAATTAAAAAAAAAATTAGCTTTTGGACACTAGTTGGAAAGAATAACAAGGAAATGACATTTTAAATATCAAATTATTCTAAGCTGCTTTCATACTACATTCAAGTACACACAAATGGTTCTCTCCTTTCAGCTATATGAATCAGTTAACTGACAGGAAAACCACAACTCTTAGGCTCTCCTAGATCGTGCAGGTGCTCATCTTGATTTCAACTGAGAGAAATTCATGTCTAGAAATGAGCCTGCACTTCCTGTCCATGCATCCCCCTGTGTTAAAATCCTGCTGAGCGCAATAATGTGAAATGAAACTCGGTGAGAGGGATAGCGTCGTTGTTTGTCTCTGTGTTTGCTTAGAAATGGGTTAAATGAGGGTGAAAGTAAGGAGTAATTCAGCTCAGCCCTGTCCCACAGGACATGGAAAGAAACCACTTATTACTGACTTGAGAGCAGAGGGTTTTGTTTTTTTCCTAGATTACATAAACTTTAGAAAGGTTAGCCTCTTCCTTCTCTTCTTAACGAGGAAATCTTTCTCACATAGCTGTGTCCCTGTAACAAACCCCTGAGAGGGCCACACCTTTTCTTGTTTAAGACGAACAAACAAGTCCAGGGAGCAACGTACACCTGCACCCAAAACGGTAAGCTAGTGAAAAATTAGGAAACAAAAGCAAAGATTGGATCCTGGAGTCATATTATTAGAATAATGCACACAATGGTGCTACTAACTTTTTTTTTTTTTTTAATTACAAATTTAACATGCTCTCCATTTGAAATAATACACCGAACACTAAAGCACAATGTAATGACCCCCAGATCATCTTGATGTTTCAAAGACTACTTTCACTTCTCATAGGTAGTGGTTTTCACCAGGAGGACATTGCATCACAGGGCTTTGGTTCACACGGGGCTTTGTGTCAGGTGACAACAGCTGAAGTGCGTCATTTGAAAGTGGGATTGCACTGAGAAAAATTCTGCTATGTCGGAAAAAAAAACCAACAGGAAAAGAACACCACAAGTCACCGAGGCCGAGTTAGGTTTAACTAGCACAGAGGGGAAAGACGTTACACGTGCAGGTTACAAATTTTGGTTTTGCGCATGACGGTGCAAACGTAGTGGTGTCTTACTTGCAGCATGGCAGCAACTTCAAATAACATAAAACCTTCTTCACCCACAGAAGAGGAAGAGTTCTGCAACAGATGCTATGGCCCCCACAAATTGCATATAATGTAGCCACGAGCAGAGTCTTGATGTCAAGATTATAGTTTCAGTTTGGTAAGAAATAGATGCCACTGAGACAAACCGAGACATCTACAGAACATTTTTTACCATTTAATGCATTTAATTGATGGATCGGTAAAACATTAACAGCATCACCCAAAGCATCTTCAGCAGTGCCTAAAACCTGTGTGCACTATTACCTCTGTAACAATCTTTATAAAGCAGCACTTCACTTTGACTTTTGCCTGCATGCATGCACTTGTGCACACGCTGTGCTAGATGTACAATGAGCACCAAGCAGCATTCGGCTTTCTTATTTGCATTGCACGTCCTGACTGTGCATTTCACATCTCTGCTGTAGAGCTAAGGTCAAGGCTTTCGCAAACAAATACAAATTTTCAGGCCCACATCCATCTCACAAGCAGGCAATGATGCTGCAAAACCCACACCTCCTCCACCATCACAGATACATCCTGCCTGCTTCCCCGCGACGCATTCATCACCAAGGTAACACAGGAACAAGTTGAACCATAAATAGGATTTTAGCTTTGAGGACTTTGACATGGATTATTTGAGTGAGTGCTTCTACTGTGAAGAAATTTCAGATTTGATGGATATAAAAAAATATATATATTTTAAAAAAAAAAAAAACCCCATAAGGGTAGATCATTGAACACTGATATTGATGGTGAGACCTAATATGTTTTTCCTTGTTATATTCCTTATATATAAGGTTCCAATGCAGGCTGGCTACTAATCATGTGACTAGGGCTGCCACAAACGATTATTTTGATAGTCGACTAGTCACCGATTATTTTTGCGATTAGTCGACTAATCAGATCATCATCCATTGGACGCAAAACTACAGCTTATTGCACCAGCAGCATCTGCTCTTATATAACTATCATTAGCTTACAGCTTTAAGTGTTTATTCTTAGTTAGCGTATTGTCTGTCTTGTCTTAATGTTGGTTTAAAATGGAGCACTGTAACAAAAAATAATTTCCCCCAGGGATCAATAAAGTATTCTGATTCTGATTAAGGTCTGTGCTAACTAAAAATAAAGACAAGATGATAGTTTATTAAATTTTAATGAAATTTGCAGATTGTTTCGGTGAAGTTTAATAAACTCCTTGCTATCTAAAATATAACAGGACACTGGAGTATATTCTGGAGCATCTCACACTTCTGATAATCAGTTGTCTGCTTGACGTTTATTCAGCTGTGTAAAAACTATAACTTTAATCTCAGACAAACTGATTTACTCAGGAACAAATAAAATACTAAAAAAAAAAGCCAAACAATAACATTTTAAGTTATCTAAGTGACTCATATATATTTAACCTGAGTAGCTAAAGATGGCGGTGGGTTTGAAAACGATTTGCGGGGAGTCCGGTGTTCTCACGGCGCTAGTGACCTAGCCCCCGGCTCGCTAACGAGCTAGTGGGTAACAGATGTCTCCGAAAACGTCGGAGCGCTTTTGAAAATATGTGGTGTCCTGATAAACTGAGCAGATATTTGAGGTTTACACAGCTACATTCTCGCCTGAAAATATGTTAAACGTTTATTTTGTGACCCAGAAAGAATAATAAGAGTAACATTAAAACTAACCAGCTGCTGCCATTGTTGGAAACTGCGCTGGGCCGCGCTATGAATTCTGGGACACAGCTGCTTCTTCTTCTTCTTCTTCGGGGTTTAACGGTAGCTGACATCCTTGTACATGCAATGCTGCCATCTTCTGTTTCAGTCCGTTATTACACTCTTAAATCCTGCCACTTATTCCTGCGTCTTTTGTGATCTTACAAAGCTTCAAACGACGCGTCGACTATTAAATCAGTCGTCGACGATTTTGATAGTCGACGTAATCGTGACTAGTCGACAAATCGTGGCAGCCCTACATGTGACACGTGCTGAGACTGCTCTAAAACACCCAATTCCAGGCATTTTTTCTACTGCTGAATCTGCATGACATCAAAAGAAGAAGATATTCCCAATATAGTCATCTCAGACACACGGCTCTGGCCGTGAGCACTGAAGTTCCACCCACTTGCTGTTTAAATCTATTGTTTGCAAGTGACGACCTATTAGAAGAGAGCGGAGAAGACAGCAGACAAATGATGGGCTCCATTAACGCCCAGTATAGAATAAACAAAGATTACTTTGGACTGGGAACCATGTAAAACTAGTCTAATAGAATTCAAGATTGAAAATACAGCAAATGAAATGAGCCGAATAGTCTTTTTAAACAATTCCTTACAAAGGATTTGTAAGAAATTGTAAATTTGAGACCTCAATTGGTCATTTGAGATAATCAATTGCCAACAAAAATAATTACGACTCATTTTTGATCTTTTAGTTCACAGTTTTACCTTTTAATTCACAACTACAGCAAAGTAAAACGATGCTTATGCGTTCAATGGTTACGTTTATGGAGGCTTTCATACTCGTAATTGATTTAGGTTTAGGTTTGACTGTACCTGTGTCTATCTTAGCTCTGTTGCCTAGGAAATTAGTATGACGGGGCAGCATGTGGGGAGAGATTACACTGATTTAAGGTTACTTTTGTTTTCTCAGGACTGGCTATCACAGTGTCAAATATTTACTTTGCAGTAAGTCGGTGCACTAGCTCGAGCTGTCAAACTGTCATGTAGGTGTGAGCACCCACAGCATATGCTGAAGCTTCAGAGGCTGAGAACTGGAGATCATAGTTTTAAGAGAAGAGCACAAGCTTCCATTTACGCCACTGAAAATGGAAACAACATGACAAGCACATTGTTCCAATGCTGCACATACTACTTGGGACAGGTCTGGACAAGTGCCACTTATCTGGAATAAGAAAAAGGAAACTCAAAGGAAAACTAGAAATGTGGGTGCCGTATTCAACAATTAATTCCTAATAGAGTGACAAAACATGCTTATTCCACGGGCTTCTTTTCTTACTTAGTGATAAAACAGGTGAAATTTCTATTAAAAATAATAAGCATTTTCTTTATTGTGCCTATTTTTTTTTTTTGTGCAGTTAGACATGAAAAGCCACATTAGCAGCATGACATGGCAAGCCTGCCTGGTGGGGAAACTGCAGTCCAATCAATCAAGGCTTTATTCGCCACGTGCAGGTTGCCCTGCAGTGAAATAGGACACACCCCCCCCCCCCCCCGGACCTTACACACACAACACAGACATCACATGGGGATACAGGTCGGAGATCGGTAGCGTTACAGAAAAAAAACCACTGAAATATACACTACAATGGGAAAGTACAAGAGGAAAAAAAGAGACCTCTACTCATGCTGGGCTCCTGGGAGGACAGCATGAGAACAGGAAACAAAAAAACTCCTCTGCACAAAAAAAAAGCACATAAATGTCAACAGCACAACATCATGGAACACGTGACCAGCCAGTTAACCGTCAAAGAATAGTAGTATAAGAAACCCGCCAGATTTTTGGAGAAACTAAAGTTCATTTGCTCTGATGAGCAAATCTAAAGAGTGTAAGGTTAGTGGAGATGCTATTTTGAATTTTAGAGTACCTAGAAAATTATCAGAGTATGTCTTTTCCAGAAGTTTTCATCCCAACAATAGATCTGCACCTCTTTTTGTCCATGTTTCCCTGAGAATCTCTGCAAAATTGGTGTTAAAAAAAGAGCAGCTATAGGTACTTGTGATATATTTGAACACCATCACTAGGAGGGAAAGGACAGCAGTTATTGCTTCACTTCACAGGAATAACTTCTAACCAGTGTTTTGTCTCTGACATCAGCTTGCTGAACTTCTTACATGGAAAATTCCTTTCTTTAAAAGTTGTTGCTAGACTTTCTCAGAGCTTGCTGTTTCAATTGCCCCCACAGCATTTCAGTGCAATTCACTGCTTCTGTCTGTCATGCAAATCAGCTTTATGGAATCTCAGTTAATGACTTTACCCTCATGCACTTTGACAGCAAGAGTTGCGATAAAAATTTTAGGGTTATTTTTGAATTTGCCCTTAGACTGAACTTACCCAGGTTGGCCATAAGCAGCCACCTGAAACCTACTTGAAGTTTATTTCCCTTCATTTGAAGAGTTTGTTTCCTTTATCTGTGTGTCCTGGTTAATGAAGAGCACTTAAAAACTTGGCACAGTCACAGTACACCCTTCAAAATATCAAAGAAATCCCCAAACAAAACATCCGCCTCATTTACACCATCGTTTCTTTTTGTGGCATTATTTTTGATACGTTGGCTCCAAATATACAATATTTCACCGAAACATAAGGGCAAGGAAATCCTCCACTTATATACCAAAGTCAAAACTTAATGAAATCTCTGGCAACGCTTGCTAATTAGAGAGCCAATAAACTGACATGTTATTGAAATTGGAGAACAGATACACACAGGCTCCATAATCCAATGAATAAATAAATAATTTATGCTTTTATGCCTTTTTTCTCCTCAAATTACACAGACATTATCATATGGAGTCTTGAGTATTGGAGATGCAGAATACCTCCTGACCATCTCTGAGGAAGTTCTAATAACTGGAACTTCTGATAATATTAAAATCCAATAATATTGATTATTATGGATTTGAAAGTTTGGCTAACGTCAGGATGATCTATTTTTTCCCCCATCTATTTAAACTATTAATATGATTGTATGTCAGTGTCGTGTGTGATTTGTTATTCTTTATCGATACTGTCCAAATACTTCAAAAAGCCAAGAGTTTCCCATCGCTTTCATAACTGCAAAACATTTTCTTATTGTACATTTTGATATGGCATTCACTCAAAAGACTGAAACACCATAACGTCATGTCTTATCACTCAGTTTTTAGAGTTACTGTTATTCGCTTTTTTTAAACTACTGTTATAAATAATTATCTATGTCTAACAGTTGAAGAGCTTCGCATTTAAATACCTGACATCTTAAAAAAAAGAAAAGAAAAAAGAAACAGTTACACATCTTAATGTTTTCTTTCCTGAGCTGCCAGATGCTTAACAAAGATACATGCAATAGACAACAGAAACAGGAAATAGTCCTCTCAGAGGGCTCCTTCTTCTGGCAATGCGACTAGAGAATTATGAACTCAATTAACAAGCAGGTCGTTCAGCTTTCCTGCGAGATATAAAAACATATTTTCCTATGGAGATCAAAGCGGTTATAGGCTAAAAATAATCTTTTTTCCTTTGGTATGCCTGCGCTCAGTAAAGATATTTCTGAATTACACTGCTTTAAATAGCTGGGAGAGCTAAAAACTGGACTGTGTTCATCACTTCTAGCAGGAGTATACTGTATGTTGGCATGTGCAGACGGGACTAAAGAAAATCAAATACCCGCAATAACTATATTGAATTCAAAGACCTATTTTATGAATTAAAATGAATTAAACAACAATGCTTACTGAAACACTGTCACAATAAGAATGGATTCCTGTCAGGTTTCAGACCAACTGCGAATCAGAGGTGAATCAGGAGGAATACTGAAAAACCATAGCGATGGACAAAGACTCACATGACCTGATGGATGACCGCTTCCTAGGAAATGCACACTACACAAAGGCATCAATATGAGCAACACCCCTGGCATTCGCCAACAGCTTGTGCGTATGTGCAAGTGGGAGTAAGGGGGGACTTCATCCCATAATGCTGAGTGACCAGAAGGGCAGATGACTGTTGTTGTTTAGATTATAAAAGATGACCTTAAGCCCCTCTACATCCTCCCACAGGTTCACACACCCTCCCCATTGTTTTAGCCACAATTAAAGTCTTTCCACTGATTATCCCAGTTGTCAGAACAAAACATCAATATCCTGTTGGATAGCAAAGATGGAATAGATTAAGAGGCTTACAGTAAGTGGTTTTCCTTACTGACCCACAGGTTTATGGGAAAATGCATCCCCTGACCTGTTGCAATGGAAGAGCAAACAGCGTGTCATGGTGAAAAGCTCAGCAGCTGTTTTCTGCTCTTTTTCTCAAGACCATCAATTCCTGTATTTCAGACACCAAACTGCCTCTTAAGGCATAAGACCCCATTTAACAACGTCCAACACATTCGTGTGTCTTTGACACAAAACGGCTCTTAAAAGAAAATTTTACATTTTTGCTTAAATGAATTTCAACTCCAAATGAAGCAAAGAGTAGTGCCACAGCGTCGGTACTCATAACACAATGCCTGTTTGTTACTTCTCCATTTTTGGCTTCTGACCCAAACTTTAAAAACTGCCACTTTTCCAAATCCCTGCACATCAGCCAAACCAGTCAGTAACCACCAAATCAATGAGCAGAGCCATAACAATGAAACTGTGAGCTTACAATTAGTGTCAAGCGTTCCATAATCCTTTCATATTTAAAAGAACAGAACAGACTAGGGAACTGGGGATGTGTCACAGTGTATTAAAAAAAAAAAAAAAAAGCCTTCCTCAATCTATTCTCATGTTTAAGTTACTCATTCACTCCTGACTCATGACAAGCAAACCATCTCCGTCAGTATTGCCAAACTTCTTAAAACAACGCCACAGAAAGACGTGACTCCAGTTTCCTGGATTAGTATTTAAATTATTACTTAAGCTCAGTCTTTGCTTCCAAGTAAATTATTTTCTTAGAGTCCTGCCCTACAGTTTACGAGGGAATTTCTGACCACTGTGAGCGCCTCTGATGAAAGGACGCCTTAAAGAAAATGTTCTGCGTCGCTTTTTGTTGACAGTTGGACGAGTGGTCCGATGGCATGCGTTGTAAATATGGAAGTAGACATAAAGGATGTTTGTCCAGTCCAGCACACAGACAGGAAATATGGGGAGACACATGCAAGGAACTGCAAGCACCTCTGCAGTTCAATATTTAGCACCTCTCACCTCAGATACAAAGTGTCACGGGCGAGTGTTCTCCACAACCCTTTCTTCTTTCAGAAAACATCTGTGCTTCGTCCCTTTTGTCTTTTATTCATATTTTGTCTCCCTTCTCTCTACAATTTCCCACTTTATTCTGCTTTCCCGTTTGGAGTTTTTAGAAACCACTGCCCAGCCCTTACCAGAAATTATACTGAGGCCTGTAAGAAACTCTTACAGGCCTCAGACACAGGAAGAGACAATGTGCCACAAATGTCATAAAGACTTGTGGCAATGACATAAAGTAGCTCAGTGCCAAGTTAAACAAATCTTAACTTTGAGGTGCGACCTTTAAGTGACTAACAACAGCATGGAAGAAAAATCTTGACTAACTTCAAACCACCTTGTAGACTAAAGCTCATCACTGACGTTTCTACAAATAAAGACACAGCCCTAGCTAAAATAAGATAAGCTGACATTATATACATTTACCAGAACCATGCATTGCAGCAGTGAAATGCACAACATGCACAGCCACCTCTATGCTGGTTTTCTGGTTACTCATGCAACTTGTGAGGTGTTTCAACTCCTGAACTCACTGCGTCAAACAGCACTTGCATGACATCAGAACAGGACTTTAAGTCCGTTTACAATAAATCCACTGACTAACATCCCAACATGCTCAATATGACTCATATCATAAAAGACGCCAGACTGTTCAGTGCATGTGGCTGTATCTGTATTTACCACCAACTGAACTGAAGCTCCTTCAAGGGTGATGTGACACTATAGACCTCTTACAGATCGCTGATATAGAAAGGGAACATTTTGTCTTCAAGGTCAATATAGACAATGTAGAGTACTTCACACAAGTGAAGATGGTTTCATTTAACCGGTAACCTTCTAATCTACATGATTAAAAAGCCAGTGGTATGCTCGAGTGGGGCTTTGCAAAGGAAATCCTGTCCTTATCTTTACACCTACTGCTTACCTTATCCTGCAGTAGGTCTGTTATAACAGGTGGTAGTTCTCCTAATGTCTGATATCTACAACACCACTTAGAGCATTTAGTCTATTATGGATCTGTTCCTCAGCCACACTCATACAGGGTTTTATTTGTTTCATGAAATCCACTCCATCCAGCAGAGTCAGGTAGTCATACGCTGATAAACATTTTCTTCTTGATCAAGCAAAAACAAAATTAATAAAGTAAAAGTACTGATCTGTTACGCAGATCTCTATTATTTGAAGGTAAATTCAGCTTAATATTAACTAGGGTTTGGAGTTACATGCAAGACACTTAGTAGAAATAAAAGTCATGGCACAAGTCTGACTTGTGTGAGAACATTGAAGAGCAGTCATTAAGAGAAGTTATTCTAGGCAACTGTGTTGCTTTATTGACCTTTGTTTTTTTGTGGTTGTTGGTTTTTTTTTTTTTTGGGGGGGGGGGGGGGGGGGGGGTGGTTATATTGGTAAATGAAACAACCTGAGCAACTAAGGCGTAAAAATAAGTCAGAACACAGAAAAACATATTTCCAACAGAACAAGTGTGACATTTGGTCTAAAGACCATACCCTTTGCTTTTTAAAAGAATGGCATTTCCTTGACACGCCCCATTCAGCATGCAAAAATAAGCTACTGGAGACTACAGCAGAGAAACAGGTGTTTGCACTGTGCATTTGTCCAGGACAATACTACAAATATTTTGTAACAGCACTCAGCAATTAGTTTGGCACACGGTAAACTTGTTTTTTCTCCGTGGGTGAATCTGAAAAGCTAAAATGGGGTTACATGAATACACCTCGTCTTGCGTTTTAAACAAATAAAGATCATCTCTAAACCAGGCACACTCGTGCCAAAATACAGACTGATTTCGTATTATTATCACTGACTAACATAAGTGCATTTGCATCTGCTGAGATTTCCTTTATTTTCACTGTGGAAGGAGGAAGTAAGAGCCAGAAACCGATGAATTGCATAACACTGCTGATCAGCTGTAAATGACTGAGTACTGGAGCACAAAATCAATTGCAGTACTCATACTGGTTGCTTAAAAAAAGCACCCTGCAAATAAAAACATGCCACATTTAATTCAGTTTGAAGTAAGCTGCTACCTGTAGATATGATTTATGGAGCCTTGGGTCTTCCCTTCCCTGACATCGGTGCCTTTGACACGTTTAAAATGCTTGACTACAGATCCCATCTGGCTTTTACACTATAAATCCAGAATTAAAGCCTAGCTTAGCTGCCAATGATCTTCCAACCAGGCCATTTCATGTAGTAAAATCTAATTTACATATTGCACTTCTTATTTATAGCCATTACCGGCGACAGTGGTGTTGACATTACCTGCGGAAGAGGAGTCATCGTGGTCGGAGCTCAGGTACCCATCACTCCTCCTCTCTGGGGTGCTGCACCCCGAGCCTCGGGAGGGTCTGCGTTGAATGTGGGGGAAGGACGGTGACAGTCTGCCATCATCGGAGTCAAACTCCCTGCTGTGGCGGAAAGGCCGCCGGCTGTCCCGGTGAGCGCTGGAAGTCTTCTGACCATCTCTTCCCGCAGTCTTTGGTGCCAACAAGTTATTCCTGACGAAATTTTCATTCAGCTCCAAATCCTCATATTCCCGGTCGCTGCCTTCCTCGTTGTCATTTGCACGCTGGACGATGGCAGGGGCCGTGTCCACTCTACAAAACATGGGCTTCTGTGGCGGAACCGGGATAGGGACTGGTTTGCCCATCTTGCCGCTGAACCTGCCTCGCTCCCGGCCGAAGGAGCTGGTGAGCCCCGCTGTGTTGCTACCCGCAGCGTGGTGCTTCATGCCACCGGGGTCCAGCGCCTTCATCCTCCCCTCGTCACGCTCGGCGTCCCGCCGCGGCGGTTTCCTGATATTCTCCGTTTTGGAAAAGGTCGACATGTCAGCGTTAAAGTTTTCATCTTTGCCTTCAAACCTTTCCGGGTCGTTTCTCTTCTGTCGGGCCACGGTGGTCTCCAGGTAAATCACCTTGAATTTCTCCTCTGCCAGAGCCTTCTGGAGCCTCTTCAGGTTGGCTTTGCATGTCTCCAGCTCGGACTCGATGTCCTCTACAGAGTTCAAATCCATCTGGGGTACTTTTCCGTCGGGAAATTCTTTCCTCCAGTGTTTTTCGAATTCCTCCTGCTCCCACATATTGATGTTCACGCGGGGCTTCACGCCCGTCGCAGTCTTGTCATGCAAGTCAGAAAATATTGAAGCTAACTGTTGTCTTCACCGACACTGTCGCGTAAATCCACGTTCCTTTCTCACTTGTTTTCCGGAAAAGAAAAAACAAACAAATAAACGGTATTAACTTGAGCACTTTCTGACCATCTTGCACCTCCTACACGTAACTGGCGCACGGCGCACTCCTGCGTTTAATGCAGACAAGTTTGCCACTACGCTGAAAAGTTTCGAGACTTCCTGTATCCAGACGTGGTGCGTTCAGGTGCCGCTGGGAGAATTAATGTGGCCATGGTTTCGTGACAGCATTATCCAATCAATACCGCGGATTCTGAAGTGGATGTGTGCGGTATAGCCTGGTGGCAAAAAAAAATGTTTAAAAACAAGCAAACAGAAAAAACAACAACAAATAAAAAAAAAAAAACAATTATTATAAGGATGAGGGCAGGGATGTTAGAATATTATAACTCATGACTAATATTTCCATCGATTGCTAACACTGTATCTGCGGATAAACTAACCAGTTTTACTTGAACGCTATTCTTGAATTTCTTTTCACACCTTATAATAATAATAATAATAACATAAAAAAAATCCGACAGGATCTGAATGCAACAAGCACTGCTACAGGAAAGCAACCGTGCTTGGTGGTGCACATTTAAAAGAAATTATATTCCAGATAAAGGTTGATCTGTTTGGTAGTTTGTATCTTTGCCAGTTCAGTCTATTGTGAAGAAACACTGCTGATCTAAATATACTGTCAACTTGTTTCTATTCTGTTGTTTGTGGTTTTCTATTTTAGCCACACTGGTGGTCTGTTGAACAAAGATGCTGAACAAATCTTGTTACAGTGTTGACACATTTTAAAAACCTTTAATGATATACAGGAAGCTCAAAAACCTGCAAGTTGCTTTAAATGACACAAAAAATTAATTCCTCCTGACCACATTTCAGCTGCATACATATATACACGGGCACACTGGGCAGCATGTAATGTTGCAGACCAAGCAGACTGAAAGCAGATGTTTGGTTTGCTTCCCTATAGCTACAGGTTTCGGTGGTTTGACATTAAGGAAGGGACGAGGCACTTTTCTTTTCTTTTTTTTTATCTATCAGGTAGCTTGTTATCTGTCTGCAGAGGAAACAAAAATACTGCAGGAACTCATGTACAAAAACCTTTCACACGCACCTGTCTCTTCAATGCTATAACTTCAAGCACACATCCTCCTTCTCCTCCTTGTTTTCAAGCCTGCTAGTTAACGATTGCTAAACAGTGTGTTGAAAAAAAGGTCAACTTGATTCCCCATCTTGATTTGTGGCACAGCAGAAAAATATTTATTGGACATTTAGCTGGTAAATAATTAAGTATGTGTCATTTTGAAGACTCTCCACGTCTGTGATTTTCATATGAACAGAGCCCATCTCTGGGAGACTCATCTTCCATAAAAAAGTAAACGTAAAGCATGATTATCAAAATTCATGCAGCTATGTCCTGATAATATTAAAGAAGAGCCTGGTAAGAAGCCAGACAGGAGCCTTCCAGTAAAATAGAGTGTAATGCTATACAACATAGAAGAAAGTTATCTGTGCAGACAGAGAGAGGCGGGTGCAGGCAGAGATGGGTGCTTGGTATTTCTGAGTGCCCATTTGGATAACCGCCCAGAACTGAAAGATCATTCTCCTGAAAGCTTTCAGTGGCCATTGATCCGCACTCATTGCAAGCCTGGGGGCCTGTATTGGGTTACTGTAATGAATAGTCTACAAAGACTACGACCAGCTATGAAGCTAGATTACCAATCACAGGCCTGATACGACAAAGAAAGCATAAAACGTGGACTTTTCCTGGTTAGTCTACAAGTTATAATAAAGACAGCTAGCTTTGGGGACTGCATAAACATGACTGTGTAGCTGATCCAGCCATACTTCTCATGCTTTACTCATTTCATCGCTTAACATCAGTGAAACAGACACCTAACAAGTTTGCTCAGTGTGTGGTATTCAGTCGACAGATACCTGAGTGGGTAAACGATGCAGAAGAGTGTGCACAAAGCTGGAATTCTGCTTTAATTACATTTCGCAGCTACAACCACACCTACCACACTGATCAGAGGTGCTCAATAGATAACCAGAATGTAACAATATTATAAAATGCCTGTTAAATGAGTTCCCTTTTGTGTGAGTGTGTGTCATATATTCACAGCTTAAATAACACCTCCAGCCCAACAAGCTGTGGGTATGTACTCTGTGTTACTATCCAACCCTTTTTAGTGAACATATTCTTAAACTTTTCCACACACCTCTCAGCACTCCTTCACCTCCATTCAAATCCAGATGCTTTGGATTCCTGAAACACTAAACTCAGATAGTGACTCGAATTCTTTGCTGCCATCAACAAAAAGAGAGACGCATGAACAAACTATCCAGCTATGTTATAATTACAGCACTTAGTGTCATTGTAAATACATATGGGTGCCTTCTACGGTACGGCACATGTATAATATATAAAATATATAATATTGTAAGTGTCAAAGTTGTATTGAAGCTTATACCTAAAGTCTTATGGGACAAGAGTACTTGAAATAAAGGCATTGAAAGTGCACATATTGAAACATATTGATGGGTCAAGTGTTTAAAAAAAAGAAAGAAAAAAAAATACCACACAAGTAGAGAGCTGCAATTTTTCCTTAGTGGGTCAGCAGCTCTGTGATCAGGAGAGCTGCTGTAAAAGTGGATAGGTTCTTGTGACACATGATGCACCAGTGACACACAAAGGAGCAAAACAACTGGCTCGGACACGATTCCACCGGCTGCACCCTCCAGTATATTCTGTACTGCACCACAGTGCATGGTGTGAGGGACTTTAATCAGTGGTTGCATGACGCCCTCTTGTGGCCACATGCCCTGCAGGACTAAACGAGCGTGAGTCAAAGCAGCACACATAGTAAAACACACAGTAGTACAACATTTATTGGTAGGATCATTTCCGCAGGACTTCTAGTACAGTGAATTTCACTAATCACAGAAATGATTCTAACAGATATATTGCTCAAGTCTAAGACCACAGCGAGACACTTTGGGACAACATAAAGATGAAAACATTAAAAAGTAAATATGCTTTCCAGGATGCGAAGTTCTATGCATCCCTTTGAAAGCAAACTTACAATACAAGTATATCAAAATAGACAGATATATTATAAAAACACATCTCACACTGCATCTGGTTTATGTGGGAGAGATCTTAGACTGTAATCGAAACTTTTAACCGAGACATAAAATCTACAAAACTCTACTCCAGATTTGTTGCACAACTGTCTCTGAAATCTCAGTTAAGGCAAAAAAAGGACAGCACCACAGATGCAACCAACGGAGTTACAGGTAGGTAGTATCAAAGGCCACAAAACAACCCCCCACCCCTACACGTGATACAAATATATTTTCAGAAAAAAGACAAACATCTACAGTTTGAGTCAAAAGTTTGCAGGTGACGATCCTCTACACAGCCTTCCTGAGCAGTAGTTGGAAACGTAAAAGGAGTGTTTAGGATGATTGAGGAGCCATCAATGATTAGGCCTAGTCTTTAATATAATAAAAATCTAGTTGATTTAATGTAAATATGTACAATATCATAAATACTTCTCACAATAATATAGTAGTCTTCAGATCAAAGACTGTCACAGTGCCTGCACAAATGTTCTTTGCATAGTTAAGTGATTTTCTGATAGTGAATGCATAAAAACCTAAATCAGTTTGTAAAAGATGGAATCTAACCTGCAGGATTTCTGCTGTTTTCTAACAGAGCAAAGTGCAAAATCTTGATACAGTTTGCTCCTGTGGCTAATACATAATCATGATTGCTGTTAGCCTTAAGAAACAGTTCTTCATGCTTTTATGATGGCACTTGCTACCAAGGTTTCTCGCCTGGTGGTTATAAATGCCTGTTGTTTCTCATAATAGGCTGCCTCGTTAATAAAAGTGGGATAGACCGTCCCGGAGCCTTGGTAGTGGATGGTTTTTCCATCAAATGTCTGGAACATTGGGTCACCAGGGTTCAGCGGCTCCCAGTCACAGTCCTGCAACAATAACAAGCAAGAGCCACAGGGAAAGTAACTCGAGTATGTTGTTTAAACTGAAACAATACATCCTCACGTCATCTAAAGAAATCTCATTTCCTCCTTAAAGCAGCACATTTATAGACTCAACGGTCCAAACATGACATGAATGCTAGAGATTGAAGGTGAGAGCAATTCTAAATTTGAATATTTACCTGCAGGTTGGGGTGAACCATGGCTATGATGTTTCCATTGGCGTCTCGGGGGTAGTCGATCCACTCGAGGACTCGGAAAACTTCAACTGTACAAGGAGGGAACTCCACACCTAAACAGCACAGAAAACACAGAGAGAGTATGTGAGTGGATTGGGATAACATAATGAAAGCTGGAGTTAGACTGAATTCCCAGAGTTAATGTCCCCGGGTTTAGAACAAGCCTAAAAAAATAAATAAATAATTAAAAAAGAAGAAAAATAGATTTAAATAAACATTCGAACACTATTTAACAAACTGTTTCAAGGGCAGCTTTATTATAGGTCCTCAGAAGGGTATAAAAGCTGTAGTACGTTAAGGCATCGAGTCGCGATATCTCCTAGACGACCAGTAGATCAAACATTAACATTAAGTCAGTGCAGAAATTTATCTTCACATGGAAGGTAAAGCCCCACTCTTACAGGTGAAAAGTCATCTGCATCACCTAGCAGTTGTCGAATTGAAGGGCAGCTTGTTAAAAAAAAACAAAAAAACAACTCACTGAACAAATGCACCTTGCTTCCCAATTGAACTTGTCTGTTTTTTATGCTACTATGCCATACTTGACTGGCACTGTGGTGCAGTGGTTACCAATTTAGCTTGAAAGCAAAAAGCTCCTGGGTTCAAACCCAACAGCCTTTGTGCATGGAGTTTGCTTTGTGTGCTCTTCCTGTGCTTCTGTGGGATTTCTCCAGTTTGCACCCACAGTCCAAAGACATGCTTGTTAGGTTAAGAGGCAATTCTAAACTGGCTGCAGGTGTTGGTCTCTTTATGACAGACTGGTGAAAGGGTAACCAAACTTTTGCTTTTGCAGGGTAAGCAGAAGAACATTGATGGATTTATAATAGTTGCCTGATCTTTATAGAACTCTGATTGGCCTGAGAAAACCTGAAAACAGAGCTCAGAGAAGGTGCTTAAGTGCAGTCGTCACCAAAATCTTGTTGTCTACCGCTTTCTTTATTCAGCTAAATCTAACTCGTGACATTGCTATCAAACAGATAAAGATAATATGCATTATATTACCTCTGCATTATTACGTATGTAGATTTTTCACTCTGGACCACAGTAACGAGCTCAGTAACATTTTAAAACTTGGTTTTGATTTTATTTATTTTTTGAAGTACAGATTAGTGGAAAAAAAGACGTTACCTTTACTTTATATTAAGATGGGCATAAAATACACAGTAAAACATAAATCAAACTAATGTCACACAATGGACAAGTTGCCAAGTTTTCATGAGATTGTTCAACTGTGATTTGAAACCAGAGTGTCCTTGTTCAACCTTAGGAATTACACACGAGGTTTGGTAATGTTTGGCAGAGCTCTGACATTAGGCAACCATTTCACCTGCACTCAGCTGTATTCATATGCAAGTAGCAGTGCGGAACAGGAAGGACAAATGCTTCTGAAGTTTTAGTTTCCCTGCTTAATGGGGGGGGGGGGGGGGCTATCCTTCTGAGCAAGCCTTGTATAGCTAAAGGACTTGTTTCATCATGCTGCTCAGCTGCAAAGCGCAGGAACACCGCTTCAACACCATGCCAGAACATTCATTATCACCACGGTGGTCCTAAGACAGAAGACTACCACCCCAGTGCCAGCCAGTCCCTAATGACATGGAAACTGACCAACTCCCAGTTAGCGGCCCTTTCAACGGCGGGACAGTTGGGGAAACCAACAGCCTGCAATTCTAACTTGGCACAGATCGCATGTTTCCGTAAAGATATGAGGGAAACGCTGCCCTGCACCTAAACACTGAGAACACTCTTTCGTTTAGGGGGGGAGAACGAGCCGAGTGGAGGCGTAACGCAGATAAATTTAGAGAGCGAGGACTAGGTACATCTGGATGAGTCAGATGGTCACCCATGGGCATTTTGTCACAAAACGTTTCTCATCACAGGGATGCTGACAGATGGTAAACAACTCACTTTTCTATTATATAACACATTATGAATCACACTTGCTGTTTTTGAGCCCAAATTCTGAACACTGTTTAATACTTTGTAACTTCTGTAAGAGCTACTTCAGAGGTCATTCATTCTTCACACTATGCTGCAGTGCTATAACCCTTTAAAGTCTTGTGACACAGCCTGTTGTCATGTAGCTAAATGTGACTACAGCTTAACACTTCAAGTCTCACCTTCATTAAAGAGTTCAATAAAGTCCAGAGCATGTTTCAGTATCACTCGCATGGCTTCAAAGATGTTGCTTCTTAAAACACCTTGAGGCTGAGGACCCACTTCCAAACCTGCATAGAAGAAAACAATCAAATGATTCATCTGCAAGTAAAAGATTTTCTACCAGCTGAACGTATACTCCAGTTAGATATGTTAAATGTGTAAGGGCTAAGGGCTAGCTGGGATTTGTCGAGGGTGGCACACAACCAAACATGACTGTACTCGATGCAGTGGCTGCTCTGCAAGAGTCAGTAAAAGTCATACACGGTTGCATGCTCGAGAATCATGGCTACACAGAAAACAGGCACAAGGCCTCAGGTTTAATATAGGAAACTGAAACGACAACATTTAAAAGACCACAAAGAGATACAAAATGACCACAAAAATGTGCAAAATGACGAAAAAGCATTGAAAATGGCAAGAAAGGGATGAAAAACCACAGAGGAAACAAAAAGAACTCCAAATAACTGCGATACGACCAAGCGATTAAAATAAATGCGATCGAAAGACCTAATTACCAAATCAACAATTAAGAAATGATTCACACTTTATTCACCTAGGGGTCATTTTTAACCCGAGGACAACACAAGGGTTAAGCTTACAAGTGCCCATAATGATATTTGTTATTCTGTACACTGTTAGTCTGTAAAATATGCTAGAATCACCACAAAATTGACCACAAAGACACACCACACAGCCAAACACCACCTACAAAGCAACTAGAAAGTGCTGAAAAACAACAGTTTGTGTCATTACGTGCTCGGGGTTGAACCCCCTTCTTTAAAACAATGGCTTTAAAACCTGTTTTTCTTAATCCACCTCTGCCACTGTCCACAGATAAACCTGGCTGGACTACAGAGACTCACCAACAGGGTGCTTGGCGACAGAGCGTGAAGTGGAATATTTCAGAAGAGGATGTTCATTCATCAGAACAAGACAACTGGCTGGAGCCATGGCTTTCTACAAGACAAGAGAACAAGAACATCATATAAAAAGCAGATAAAAGAAAGCCAAACACAAACGCACAAAGGCAAAGGTGTTACGGTCGTGCTCGATAGAATGGAAAATGAAATCTAAACCAACTAACGCTGTATCAAAAACGACTGTGTGGGGAATGAAGTTTAAGCTGGTGGGCTATCTTCGTTTGTCAGCAGAGGCTCGAAATCCTTTTCAGAAGGAACACCATCATAGTGGTCGCCTTCATCATTAAATTAAAAGCTGTTTCTCTAACATTAAACTGGCAGCGGTTCAGATCATCTGCCGAGGGGTAAATCCTTCAAAGTATGAGACAGAGTAATCGGTACCGTACTAGACCTGAGCCCTTTTCTACCTTGTGCGTTTGCGATTATCAACAAACACGAGCAAAGCGCCTGAAGTCACAGCATCTAAACCGGAGGCATTTACTAAGCTGGTGAATATTTATGAAGTCTATGAATCCTTATATAACTGATGTCTGTGTATTGGTGGGGCAGTTAACAGTTTTAAAACTTAAGAATGCATTTCCCGTGAGGTGTATTGTACAAAAGACATGTTGCTTTTGGCTTCATTTCTCCTCCCTGCAGGTGCTCACCATGGATTGTTATTAAGAACGAGAAAGGAATGCAACAGCTGGCATTTTAAGATGGAAGTTAATGTAAAGTAATAAGAGGGGTTTGCCTTGTCATTACCATGAAGCAATGTGAATTTTCGAGGTTGTATTAATGTCTTAAAACAAATTATTTATAAAGATTTGCTGTCTCTGGAGCATTTTATGCTTCTTTGTTAG
Organism: Aulonocara stuartgranti; assembly: GCF_965226115.1. NCBI lineage: Eukaryota > Metazoa > Chordata > Actinopteri > Cichliformes > Cichlidae > Aulonocara > Aulonocara stuartgranti. The sequence continues at coordinate 23,657,651 of NC_138946.1, forward strand.
TTCCCATGTGGGATTTAATCAGTGTAAAGCTGTTGTTACACATGCAGTTTATCACTAAAATATTTGAGAAGTCCAACACTGGACAATGTCCTGATCAGCCAATAGCCAACACTGTTTTGGGCTAAATGATACCCAAACGCACTGTTGATTATTTTGGCACCTTTATCCCATTTGGTAGTCAGCAAAGAAGTCCTGTGTTACAGTCAAGTATGAAACATTTTGGGAGGGCAGATCTAGTTCAGCACCATGTTGATTATGCTGAGACCTTCTGGTACAGCAGCTCTCCACAATAAACATGCCACAGACTCCTCTGAGAACAAGCTTGTTAGGGTTACGTCCAAGATTTTTGGACAGATCTGTGACATTTATGAAATTCTCGTTGTTACAGTGGAAAGAAGAATTGCTTGAATTAAAGTTATGTTTTACTGGCAGAATTATAACTTTTGGTTACACCAGAGAAATTGAAAGGTTCCAAGGACAAAAATAAATGTATACATTGCTGCAGTGCTTTCAAAACAGTGACTTTACCCTTTTTTTGTGTTAAATCCACAATCAATTAGAGCCCTGTTTGTTTTGTTGCTCTCCTTAGTCATCACTATTAAGTAGCTTTCATTGCATGTGTTTTTGTTTTAGTTGGTTTTGCTTGGATTGAACATCTGGCATCTCCTCCACTTGTCCCTTGGGAGGCCCACTAAAAAGGGCAGGAATAAAAAAATAAGCATTTAGTTCTTTTTATTTTATTCTCAACAATGTAATTATAGCCCAGTTCATCTGTACTTACTTTACTTAATGCTGTCAGATAAAATCCATCTTGTAAGAGAGACACTGAACATCTAATGGTTTATATTATCTCCTAAGGCTCATCTGGGAATTTGGCTGAGAGTACAAAGACAACAAGGATCCTTCTGGGGTATTTGGATGAGCCTAACATGGATAGATTTACATCTCTCAACTATCTCAACTAAAGCTCAGCAAACAGATCAGCCTCAGACGGAGGTCAGAGAACGACACAGGTTGAGAAGTTGAGCTACATCTCGTGTTTCTCCACATACTGCACAGTGTGCAGCACAGACTATGAGTGGAACAATCATGCAGTAATATTATACAGTCGCAATGATGCCTGCTGAATAATGATATATAATTTGGACTTTCTGCAAATATAATGGCAGCACTTGATGACAGTGATTGTTTTATCTCGTTTAGGTCTCAGTACTCTTTTTTTTCCATGTTAACCATCAGTCGATTTTTAACAAACTGCAAATCTTGCCAAACTACTCTTTTCATCACTGATTAAGCTTGCCGGTCATTACAGTTGAAGTACGTGGTTAAAATGTCTCAACGGTTGTAGAGAAAAGGTTCCACAAAAGCTCCTCTCAAATACTAGAAGTTACTGGATGTAACTACAGTTCTGTGAGCATAAGTGTAGCGCCCCAACAGGCTTCACCACTGTTTGTGTAAACTGGTCAGAGGGGTGGTCAGATTTTAGGGTGTGATAGCTCTTCTCATAAAAAAGTCCCTACAGTGTATATGTTTGTTTGTATTCTCAAGGCCGCCACCTTTATGTAGTTCATCATCTGCAGATTGAAGTGGTCTTTGGAGCTTTCCAGAATCAGAGTGCAGCCCATGTTGGATGTCGTGTTGTGAAGGTCAAAGATGACATCGTAGGCCTCCGGGCTTCCTTTGGGACCAAATATCCTGTTGATCTCCTGGGCTCTCAGCACCTCATAGGGCAGGTCATTTCCACCTGGGGCACTGCAGGGTGTGTGCAAACACATAAAGCATGTTAGAGCTGCCTAACTATTCACATACTATCACACAAGTCAGCTCAAAGAACAATGAATCATGTTAATTATTTACACAAGAGTGTCCTACATACACTTTAACCTAACGGTTGGCTAAAAGGGAAAAGGCTAGTATGTCGGGGTTAAACTCCACATGCAGAACTTCATGGTTAAAGTATTGGCAGCCATGGAGTCAATGCTGGGAAGTAGTAGCTGCATTCAGTAGGCCAGTGGCCTCCTTCTGTCAAAGTTAAGAAGAAACTGTATTCATTAACTCCAAGTCTTAGGATCTTTCCAAAGTGTATTTTGCCCCCGGGCCTTGCTCTGACCAGAGGACGAGTGCTGCCCACTTTCACGCTCTTATAAAGCATTTCAAAACACCAACCAGTCTAGGTCATTCTCCACGCTATAGCAGAATAGCACCTCTACTGTCTGTGTTGTTTTGCCTCCCTCACATCTGTCATTTACTCCCTGTTTTCAGAGACTGTCCGGTATTGTCTGGACTGCTGGGAAATAAGCACACAAGCACAGTGTAAGCAGCAGCTGATGAAGTGGACTCCCAAAATTCA